>NC_143109.1:1838333-2143055 GCF_061535455.1 Colias philodice | reverse complement strand
TATCTATAAGGATTTCCGAAAAATGAATACATTAACATACTTAGCTAACAACTAATACACAAGACATGACACAACAAACACAAACAAAAACAACGAACATAGTTAAGCAATCACTTATGTACTTATAATTATATTGAGAATAATTTGGGAATCATTATCTTTGGACTTCAGTTTGTAGTGAATATTGCTTAATGTATGCTTAATGCATTTTGTGTATATGTAACTAAGGGAAACATTATAAAATTAAATAAAACAAATTGTATGCAATTTACTATTTTTTATTTCCTTACAAACAATAAATATACATATAAAAATATTGCATATATTGGCCGGCCTGCATTTCTAAATAAATACATATAAAAATATTTCATATATTGGGATGACAATATAACATGATGTTAGTTTAGGTTGATGATTGATAGAAATTGGATGAGGTCAAACATGTAAAAATGAATACATTAGACCTGCAAATGAGTCTTCATAGAATACACCCCAGCCTCCAGTATAGCGTGTACCCCTCGAATCGCCTGCCAATGCATATACACATACCTGCATTTATTATATGCAATCTCGACCCTGACTCACAGCCAGGTTCTCATTGGGTAGCTATTCATATCAACCACGAAAGAGTTGGAGAATATTTTGATTCCTTCGGACGTAAACCGATTATAGTAATAGCGGAATTTTTAAGAAGAAATTGTCGCATGTGGGACTATAATACTGCTAGAATTCAGGATATCTATTCCACGTTTTGTGGAGAGTATTGCGTGGTATATTTGTACTACAAGTTCCGAGGCCTGAGATTGGAAGATTTCCTTACAAATTTTTCGTATGACTCACCAAGAAATGATATGACACTTGTTAAATTGTATTGTAGTGTAATGCGGGTGTAAATAAAGAAATAATATATGGAAATAATATGTTTTATTTTCAATCAACTCTTTTACAATCCTTGTCCTGCCGTAACAAAGTTCGATACATCAGATTACCCGGAAAAACAATTAGGTTAGGTTAGACTTTGATAAACAACGCCAGAAGCGAATCGCTTTTTAAAAAAAGCAACAATTAGGTTAGGTTAGGTTAGACTTTGATAAACAACGCACGAGCCGAGCGAGCAAAGCGAGCGTGCCGCGGCAGCGGCCGGCGAGTGCCAGAAGCGAATCGCTTTTTAAAAAAGCAACAATTATAATAATATAGTAGGATAATATATAAATATAGGATTTTAGACGTATTTTTTCTTGAATATAATAATACATCGTTTGGTTAGAATAGCGAGGTAGGTCGTAACAAAGAAGTTTAATACAAAAGCAGTGATAAGCGAGGTGCACAATGAGTAATAGATATGAACGCCGATAGATAATAGGAAAAGGCAAACAACCGGTGGGTCATTAGCGTCCCATTAATGACCCATCGATTAACTCTTATCTAATTGATATTTGATAAGAGTTAATCGATCTGCACACCTCAGCTATCTTTGGAACCGTGCATCCTATCGCTTCGGGAGTGAGTGCTATCGACTCAGCGTGGCCGCTTTAGTGGGAAAAGAGTCCAAACTTTTTTTTTTTTTTTTTTTTTTTTTAGTCGGGGTTTTCAATCAAGTCACGTCCTCACCGTACCATACAGTGAGGCAGCATAGAGTGAGGCAGTACCCGGGAATCCATACTACTATTGTAGATGAAATAGAGTTAAGTTTTTATGGGAATGCGTTTTTAATCGTCGTAGGGGAATGTACTGGAATGAGGTAAATGAATGGACTCTACCATTAAAAAGCTCTACTTAATTATACATTAAGGTATTGGCTCTACCATAATAAAACTCTACTATGTTATCGATCTTGTATGAGATCCAAAGAGAATGAATTGTAATTTCTATTACTAGTTCCTAATTAAAGTACTAAGTACGTATTAATTTTAATAAGAAAGAATCAATTTAAGTAAATCACAATAATGTAAGCAATTTTAATATTATTATTTTTAACGTATAAAATTCAAAACAGATTTGGTTTCAATCTAAAAAAAAGAAATTATTTCTCATCATCCTATTACTGACATTGTAGAGTCACATCAAACAGACTTGCTATGCTTTTAGGGTATAATATACCGGCCAAGCAAGGGTATATGGTCAAAAGATGTCGAATTTTTGAACTATTAAATTAGTTTCCTGTACCGACCTGAACAGTGATGATAAGATTAATGCTCAGATAATTTTTCATTCTTTTTTTTACGATTTTTTGTAGCGAGAAACTCTGCACTTTCAGCTGGACGTCGGATGACTTTGAACCACCATTATTCATAGAAATGCAAATAGAATTAAAGAAGTAAATAACTAAAGACAATATTTTGTTGTTCCACGACACATTAATTACAAAAATGTGCGTAAACTTGAAAGGTGTTGTCATTAAAGTTCGATAAATAAAAAGTAAACTAACAAATATGTAGTTAGTAATAGATATATTATGTTAATACAAATACATTTCTTTAGAGTCGGCGAAAGAATAAAAGAAGATCATTATCTTTACCAGAAGGTACAAGTACTTTTAGTTATCATAATTGATGATCGGTTGCCTTATACTAATGGTATGCATCCCATCTTAAAAGAATATTATTATGCAAATCGCACTATAATTAATTTAGTAGTTTTTTCAAAATCATTAAATAAATATTTGTCTATATTTCCTTCATAGAATATAGTATTTGGTCATATTTTTATTATATTCAGCAACGTATTTTGCATGAGCAAAAATTATAATTTATATCTATATCTACTAATATAATAAAGCTGAAGAGTTTGTTTGTTTGGTTGAAGGCACAAATCTCAGGAACCACTGCAACTGGTCTGATTTGAAAAATTATTTCACTTCTAGACAGTGCATTTATCAAGGACACACATGCCCTAATTTAGAGAAATGTATCTTCACACTAAGACCAATAAAAGGGGAGCAATAGGGTTAATCCGCGGGACACAGCTAGTCCTACTGATATTATAAATGCGAATGTTTGTGAATTGTGAGGAAGGTTGGATGGATGATATGGATAGATGTTTGTTACTAAACCGATTACAATGGAATTTAGTATGTAGTTAGCTGAAGACCTATACCTACGCTACTTTTTATCCCGGAGTTCTCACAGGAATGGGAACTATAGGGTAAAAGTGGGATAGATGCCGCACTAGGATAGATGCCCCATTTTCAAAATACCTCACTTCCCAGAGTCCTGACTACGAATTAATGATTTAAATAGGAGCTCATATCACCCCGAACCTCGTGTACGCATGAGCTGTTGTTTGGTGAAGACGTGTTTCGCTAGTGCGTGTTATAATATCGGCGGCGAACTTCACGAACACGTTAAAATTTAAAAAGGTTGATATTTGCCTTTGCATAACTTTATAAGTATTAATAAATTTCACTATATTTCTTATTATGTCTATACACTGGTTCATTAAGTACAAATCTAAGTAAAAATAGTGGCTCTTTTGTTTTTATTTAATAAAAAAAAATACTGGGGCAGCTATCCTTATCAAAGAGTATAGTTGCCCCTTTTTTTTCGAGGGATAGATGCCCTTAGGGGCCTCTAAGGGCATCTATCCCTCAATACATATGTACATGTTATTATCGATAATCACAGGTACTGTTTATATTTTTACCTGATTGCGTCAGAGGTTTTCTCTATGTTAACCGATTTTACTCGTTTAATTTGCTTTTTTTGTTATGTTTACTTACTTATTAATGATCTGCCCTTATACTGATTGTAGGAGAACCACACCACGAAAATACAAACGAAATGAAGGAGGGCGAGCGCAAGTATATTCTTGGACAACAGAACAACTATGTGAACATGACATTTGCTGGTTTATCATATAAATTTTATTAGATTTCGCGTTTATAGAGTATGTAAGGCATCTATCCCACTCTGCAGGCATCTATCCTCCTTAGTATTTTCATGGTGGGGCAACTATCCAACTAGGTAGGCATCTATCCTCAAAAAAGGTGTTCTACAAAAATATTTATTACACATTATCTATAAATGATAGGATAAAAAATATATATAGTAATTCAAAACAGATAATTAACCTAGCTATATTCATACAAAGTGTTCGTATAATATTCATGTTTTTAAAATTATGAGGCTATTTCAAAAAGTGGGGCATCTATCCCACTTTTACCCTAGGGGTTTTTCTTTGAAAACGCGGGCGAAGCCGTGGGTAGAAATGTAGTATTTTATATTTTAATAGATGCAAGAGATTATTTCAATGCAAGTCGATTTATCAACAGCTATATTTTGTAAGTTTAATGTGCTATAGAAAAGCGATTATAAGCTAATAAGATCACTTATAATTATATTAGAATGTACCTAACTAAAATAGTTAAACTTTGTGTCAATCACGAGAAATTGCGCTTAACTAAATCCTGACCACATCATGTCATCCCTTTCGCTCATTAGCAGTAAAGAAGGACGAAGCTCTTTCTATAATCCTTTCTTAAACAATAACCAGTATAAGTTGACCCCTGAGATTATAAGCAAATCTGAAATGTCATATTGGTTGTTAGTACAGGTGAAGGATTGAGAGGTCTAAGTAAAATGGTCGGTGCTGTTGTTGTCTCGGTCGTTGGAACGTATGTGATGAAATGTTTTGTGAGGACGCCCTTTTTGCGCATAGTCTGGCTAGGCGGCATATTTCTTAAGAACAGCGGTGGGAATGGAGTTGCTTTGTTGTTTTATGACTGCTGTATAAGTATTGATTTGTTACTCCTAGTTACGGACTTACGGTAGAGCAATTGTGCTGAATTATCCTTATAAAATATAAATCTTAATAATTATGTCAAGCTATAAACCAAAACAATCTACTCGGGCAATGTTGATAAAATAAATAAAGAGCGTACATCCATTTCAAAAATTTAAAGATAATTTAAAATGAACATGTTACTCCATTCACATAAACAACATTTCAGATGATAAAGTTGGTTTTCAATAGATACATAAAAAAATAAAACTCTTCGAAAACTGTTTTCCAAAGAACACAAAACTAAAAACTAAAAACACAAAACTAGAAATATAGTAAATAATTAATTACAAATAATATTTCAATTGAATTAGACTCCACACATTTCGCTATTCCGGGCAGATGACGGGCGGCATTGCGCGGTCAGTTTTTGCGCGTCATCCGAACTGGACGTTCCAAGTTCAAATTTGAAAATTGGAACTCGAAGAGTTCGATATTTGAAATTTCAAATTTAGCATAAAATGCAAGCGTTCAAGAATTTCACGAGCGAGGGCTCTGATTGCTTATTAATAAACGGTTTTTGTAACCGCCATTTTCGTCTCCTAAACCTAATTAATAAATAAAATTTAATGAGTTGATGTAATATTGTGATAGTATTTGGAGGCGATGCTTAGGACAAACATGGTTTTAGGAGTTCAGGGAATACATACGGCCATATTCGATTCAAGATAACAAAAAGTTGTCAACAGTTTTAAAACGTTTTGTTTTGGTTAGTTTTTTATGTTTATCTTCTTACTAATTCTGTTATGGTACCTATATTATTACTAGCGGCCCGCCCCGGCTTCGCCCGTGGTACATATGAAAAATAGATGTTGGCCGATTCTCAGACTTACCCGATATGCACAGAAAATTTCATGAGAATCGGTCCACCCGTTTCGGAGGAGTATGCAGACTAACATTGTGACACGAGAATTTTATATATAAGATATTATGTAAGCATTACTTTTGTGATTAAATCCTTGGATTATAGTTGTAAGAGCCTAGAGTTGTAAGTAGAACACAAAATATTAGCCAAGAGTTGTAAGTAGAACACAAAATATTAATTGACTCCCTGCCTATAAACAAAATCGATTAGTCTAGTGGAGAGTAGGAAGATAAACATTTATCTATGAATATTACCTATTTTATAAAGCCACTGCTTTAAAACATTTTCAAAGCAACTGATAATAATTGTAGAACATTTTATAAAAGTTATAAATTTAAAATGTTATTTTGAAATAATAAAATAAAGATGATGAAGAAAAACCGGGGAGAAACCAGTATGTCTGAATTAAAAAAATATTAGATGTGTGATCTGTACTTGGTCTGGAGAATTACATACAAGAGAACAATGTGATAGATGCAGAGGTGGTTCAGTGGTGTGACCTCGGACTTCCAATTCGTATAGTTCGGGGTTCGAGTCCAGGAAAGGAAATAAATAGATTTTTCCATTTATCTGCGTATGTTATAACATCACCACTGCTTGAACGGTGAAGGAAAAGGTCGTATGGAAACTGACATGTCGAATAATCAAAAGTTCGACGACATGTCACATCCGCCAACCCGCACTTGGCCAGCACGGTGGAGCCTGATCCCTAAAGGGAGGCCCATCAGTGGGGACGTATATTATGGGCTGATGATGATGAATATGATAGAACTTGTATAGATGATCATATTTTCACAGAAGCACAGAATGCTTAATATAATTAATAATATTTTTTTGAATGTTGAATAGCTAACGCTAACAGAGGGATATAAACACTATTGAAATAAAAAGGTTAAGAGATATATTATGATATTATTCAGAATTAAGACAATATCGTATATTTTTCAATTAGAATTAATAAGAAAAGACCGACAGCACGTGTCTTGAAATGGTTATATGCCACAGTTACCTATATGCTAACACCGTTCCTTCCTAGCAACATAATTCTATGGAAAAATGTTTATAGATTTGATAGCATTTATTTTGACTTAATTATCTGAAGTTGAATGTAACAACTACAAAGTAATATACGGTCTATGTGGTAGTCACGTAATACCAAATAGTTAACAGTATTATAAAATATATAGTTATGATTAAATTAATATAGGAATGATTAATTTTATCATTATGTCATTCAACATATTATGTACAAGAATATTGTATCGTTGTATGTATTGTAAGTCAATCTGTTTATTTAAAACGTTAAAGACTTTTAATATTGATATGATAATAATTTACGGAATAACTTAAGACCTTCCTTAAATAGGGAAAAAATAAGTTAATCGGTTAACTTGGTATAATATACAGGGTGTCCCGTAAGTAGTGGACCAACAGGTTATGGGGGGTATAGAGAGACTTATTATCTAACAAAAATACTAAAAATTATTGTCCTAGACCATACATTATTTACACCAGCTTTGTTTAAACTTCAGTCCGTAAACTTTAAAACGTAAAATTTTTACCTATTTTTTGGTCTAATTTTCTTGTTGTTGTTTATTATGCTTACGTATAATTTTAATTAGGAAGACTCATGTGTTCTTAACTACCTTGAACAATAAAATAAAAAACAGAAATGGTAAAAGCTTATGTGGATGAAATTTTTATTAAATTTTGAAAATAAAGCATACGTCAAAAACTTTATGGTCTAGGACAATAAATTTTAGTATTTTTGTTAGTTATTATGTCTCTCTACTCCCCATAACCCGTTGGTCCACTTCTTACGGGACATCCTGTAGATCTCACAACTTTTTCCGGTAAAAAAATTTTAGCCGCGAGATTTGGCCTTTTTACAGGATGTTTTTGATGGCATACTTTTTCAAATTTTTTTTCGGCTGTGAGGCACGAGGTCCCTAGGCTGCGAGGCAGTGAGGCTACGAGACAATGCTTCCGCTCCTTCTGATTAAAGCATGGCGCAAAAATCTATTTGATGAGACGTATTTGCATAAAACCCATAAATTCTCACAAATCGTACAACATAGTAGAGCAAGTAGTATAGCAAGATATCCATACTTGTACTTATAAAAACTTTTGAAATAAAACATTCTGCCAACACCAATAAAAATGCTTTCTTATTAACACTTACTAAAGGGTGAATTTTAATGGAATCCGTTACAAAATGCCATAAAGAGTCTTAGTGACATCCAAAACGTAACCGCGCGTAACGACGCTTTACCTCGCTAATCGAATCAATGGAGCGTGCGGAAGCGCAGCAATAAGTTTTCATATATGAATAGACATTACGGTTCAGTGGTGGATGTTTTTTGTCGGGTTCGAAGCCTGATAGATGTAAATGTAACAACATAAATTTTAAATTATCAAGATTTATTTCAATAAGTTACAAGGTGAAAAAAGTAGCTTTTTATTACACTAGCTGTGCTACGCGCATTGCTCTGTTCCTATTGGTCTTAGCGAGATGATATATTATAGCCTTCCTCGATAAATGGGCTATTTAACACCGAAAGAATTTTTCAAATCGGACCAGTGGTTCCTGAGATTAGCACGTTCAAACAAACAAACAAACTCTTCAGCTTTATAATATTAGAATAGATAGTATAGATTTATTTTTAAAGCGTTGTACAACTAGTTTCATAAATTTATGTAAAATAAAATATGTTAATAACTTAAAGTTCCATAAAGTTATATTTCTTCTATACAGTAGGTAACTTATACTAAAATAACATTAATTTTACAATGCTTCTGCACATTACCCATAATAATTGAGCTTTATTGTAAGGAAAACGTTGCAAGGAAAAGGTAATGTGCGACCAAACTAAAAGCTTTGACGACATATTATTACGACGTAGTCCAATCTGCACTTTGCCATAGCTTAGTAGATTAGAGCGTGATAGGAGGATTATCATGTCTCTATGTATTTTATGAAATTATTATTAATTTATTATAATTACACAAAAACAAATACACGAAAAAATAGTATTAGTTATCCTATCCTACTAATATTATAAATGCGAAAGAGGGTAAATTGGATTAACACATAGGAATGGTTTTATCCCGGAATTCCCAAGGGAACGGGAACTATGCGGGTTTTCCTTGAAAACGCGGGCGAAGCCGCGAAATCTAGTTACACATAAAGAAGCAATTTAAATCTAGTGTACAAATCACAGCCCTATGGCTTATCTCTACCAAGCTACCTTATGTGAACAAATGACTGTCAAGCCATCTCTACAAAGTAACCTCATGCATTATTATCAATTACTGTTTATAAGATAGCAATCTGCTCGACTGTAAGAATTGATCTCGCTGTTTCGGATATGAGCCAGCGAGTCAAAACAAAACATACAAACAAACATACGCACAGTCAAAACAAACAAACAAACATACGCACACGGCACAATATATTACAATATTTTTTTTATTGATACCATTTATAAGCAACAAAAAACTATTATTTTGATATTACAATCAGGCACTTGAGGTTGATTTATCTAATTTACCTACGTACGGTACATATTTATAAGCCTTTTATATTTTCATCACTCGAGCGAAGCTGTGTACTAACGCTAGTATATTTCATTGTAATGTTACGGAAATAACATACTTAAATTATAATGCAGTAACTATTATTACTAACTTCAATACGTTTACAAAATATCTGTAGTTAAGGATATATTATTTGGGTAGTAAATTAATTTAATAACTATTAAGTTATATTTATATACGCATTCGAGTTTTTCCTTCACGTATCTCAATGATACATATATAGATGATTTCCCATTACCATGACGTAGATTTGCCTGTTTTGACTTAATGTCCTGTGGCCGCTATGCGGGGCAGAGGGCGTCCACAGTGCATATGCACTGATTCGTTTCATAAATCGTTTGATTCAGACAAGTAGTAGTCTTAGACTGCTGGCGGGGCTGCCACCTTGGAGCCTTTGCCTGTTATATTATGTTTTATTACGAATCATGCGGTTATATGAGCAAAAAAAATGTGGAATGCAAGTAAGGGCATTTATGGTGAAATGACCAATTTTGACCATCCTATTTTAAGTGCGGTAATCATATAGTAATAACAGGAGCATATCCTTAATAAAACAATATTAAATTGAATTTTAATATTACTCTTGACTGAATCTTATAGAGTTCTATCATGATTCTAAAAAAAAATAGTTTCAATTCATTTTAAAACTGAAAATCACTTTCAATCAGATTTTCAGGAACGTGTAAAAGAGCTTTATATTTTTGCAATACATATTTTCGTAACATTTTCTTACATTGGGTGATTCTGCCCTTATTTGTATTTTATTAGAAACTGAAAATCCTAAAAAATCTACAGCCGTTTTAAATTATGACGTCAAAATATAAGGAAAGGATTTAGTTACTTTTCTAGAAATTGAACTTATAACTTTTTAGTAGATGTGAGGAGAAGACTCTGAGCAACAAGCTCTAAGGTAGAGTAAGCTAGGGAGAACAAAATACGGAGAGCAAATTCTACTTATAGAGTGCAAAGGTCAAATATACCTAGAGCAAATTCTTTTAGTGGAAAGCACACTCTAAAAAAATAGAGCAATCTACAAAATAGAGCATACTCTTTGAATATAGAAATGACTCTATAAACATTAAACAAGGACATGTGCAGTGCTGATTCGATAGAGAAGAAGTAAGCCATAACACTGACCTGCATACATTTTCCCCCTGAACGTATGAAGCAGAGTTCAGTGGTTCCAACTACTAACTGCAATTAATTCTATTGAGTATTCGTCAATAAGCTTTCGTGTGTAATATTAATAGATAGAAGTCATTGGTCGACAGTCGAACAGTTGGTCAAACAGTTCGATGTCTTGCAAAAGAAATGGGCTGATGACGATCCTGCTGATATGCTAGAATTAGTAATGAGGTGGTTTCAATTCACAAGCACCACATAAATTTCCAACATATACTTACTAATCTTCTTATATATAAAAATGAATCGCAAAATGTGTTGGTAAGCGCATAACTCGAGAACGGGTGGACCGATTTCGATAATTCTTTTTTTATTATATTCCTTGAAGTACCAGGATGGTTCTTATGTAGAGAAAACATAAATATGTACCACGGGCAAAGCCGGGGCGGACCGCTAGTTAATTATAAAATTAGTATACCTAGCTTTTAGGAAGGAGGAATTGCATTGGGTTTTGAACACTGTCTATAGGATATATTTACCTAATATGGTTTTTTATTGTAGCTGCTGTAATCTTCACTAAAATATATCGACGTGGACAAAATATATTATTACAACGTTTATGAACGTCGAACGTCGTCTTTGTCGATAATGTTAAAAAGTTATGTGAATTGCCATGTTGCATAAGTGACAAAAAATCATGCATATTTTCATACGCGTCTAGCTTGAGTATAGAGCACGAAACACAAGACCATCTTTTACCTACATGATAGCAAACGATCTCAATAATCACGCTACCATCATCATCAGCTCATATACTATCCTATTGCTGGGACACGGGCCTCCTATGAGGGTAAAGGCCATAATCCACCACGCTGGCCAGGTGCGGGTTGGCGGATTGTCGTAACTTTTTGATTCTTAAATACGTCGGTTTACTCAGGATGTTTTTCTTCGCCATTCAAGCAGTTTTAGAAAAATGCGTAGATAAATTTTATAATCAATTTATTTCCTGCTAGTGGTGCTTATGAATTTATTGCGTGCTCGCCTGGAATCGAACCCCCGACTTATCGATTTGAAGTTTAAGGTTCTCACCACTGGGCCACATAACTGCATCGATCATGCTGCATGTCAGTTTAATTAGCAGGATAGAAAATAGAAAGACACGTCAATTAGTTACCATCACGTAGTTTGCATGTCATTCATTTCAATCATTTAATTAAATTTTCATTCAAAAAAGACGCGAAATACTTAATAAGGAATAAGTATTGTTATTATTATTTACCTATAACCTCAAAATCCCTTATTTGTACGCTACTAGGACAATTTGCATGACCATTGAACCAAGAAGGCAGGTCAGAAAGAATAATAAGATTTAATAAAATAAAATAAACAGACGTTACGAATATTGAGAACCTTCCGTCGTTTTAAATAGATACTATTTTTGACAATAAAAAAAATCATCATCATCATCAGCCCATGTTCCCACTGCTGGGACATGGGGCCTGCCAGACCATAGAACACGCTGGCCAAGTGTGGGTTGGCGGATTGTCGTCTAACTTTTGATTCTTCGATATATATCGGTTTCCTCACGTTGTTTTCCTTCACCGTTCAAGCAGTGGTGATGAGCTGATAAATCAATTTGTATTCTGCACGCTCGCCTGGTCTCGACTTATGGATTTGAAGTCCAAGGCCATTGAAGTTACCTACTGCTATTTTAGTAGTAGTTTGTAAAAAAATGAAATTATTCTAGGTAGGTAAATAATAATTTCAATAAAGAAAATATTAGATATATAACGTAATCAATTATACTGTAGGTATATTAAAGTTTGTAAGCTACAATAAACTAATGCACAGACGAATTATAATAATTTGCTTGTATGAATTAAGAGAAAAATGAAAAATCTATTCGCGTTACTGAGTTATTTAATAAAATAATTGGCAGCTCAGTGAATGATAACGGATGAATATAAATTGATGCGGTTTGAACATTTTAATGATAAAAAAAGTTCAATTACGTTTAAGGATTTTGTTAGTGTTGTTGTTTGTGTCGATGTTTTTGACGTTTTATTAATAGGTAGAGTTCAATGTTAATAGTTTATAAAATATGTTTTTAACTATATTCAAATCATATAACTGGATATAATAACGTATAATAACTAATTACAGAAGATAATAAAATAAATACCATAATTCATTGTTTTTTAAATGTATAATTCTATCAATAAAATCTTAGCCTAACCATTTGCGAATAAAAAAACATAAGACAATGCACTCTACGCAAAAAGCCGCTCACATACAAACTATATAACATAATATATACTATATGTCATATACAGACCACACCCACACTACCACGCCCACATGGCGGCCTTCCATCTCTTTCTTACATGCACAAAAGCCTATATCCATCTCTCACGAATGCATGCCGCCCACGATATTTCGAGTCATGGTTTTTAGTAATCAGTGGACCCTTGTGCGGGGTTGTCGCGTCGCACGGCGGAAAAAACGCGATAAAAAATTCAAATACCGGTTTTTTTCGTCGGTTTTTATCTGATATCAATGATAACACGATAGTGTTAATCTTTTAGTGTTTAGCGGTTTTTTGACTGGTGTTTTGTCGACTGTGTTATTAGTGGTGCAGTGATAGTGATGTGTTTTTGTGGAGGTAAATATCGATATGCGGATTTTTTGCTGGCTATCGAATAGGTTGGCTTGGTACATACCTATTGAATACATCGATTAAATATAAGAAAATGCTTTTTGTAATTGAGCTGGAGGCTCTACCTAGAGTTAAATAAACTTTATTATGCCTTTATAGCAAATATTTAAAACAATACAACAATTATCTACGAATTAACTATTAGTACATTAAAGCCTCTGTTTTATTTAATACGACAATAAAATGAATCGTTAGAAAATTATATAGTTGGTACCTTTAAATTGTAAAGCATACTTACATATAAACTAGTAGGTATAGATACGTATCCATTTTCTAAGTGCATTGCTAAAGCTTAAAATAAATACGTGTAGAGTAGAGTAGAGTCAGTACATGTATCTAGAGTACAGAGTTGACTTGAAAAAACAAGAACTCTTGAAAAAAAGTAGAGTATAGAATCAATTTTATTTACAACATCATGGAGATTTATTAAATCACTTTTTAAACTGTACCTATCATATTAAAAGTGTCATTACCTACCAGTACCTATTTAAGGATTTTAAAAATCAAGCAAGCATAGGTTTTGTAAGAACAAAGTTTAAACTGAGAGACAAACAGCAAAGTTTCCACCAAAGTAGACAAAAGCTCTACAAAGGATATATATCTTGACACAGACAACATAAAAAGTTTTTACCTTTGTGATAGAAAGGTTAAAAAATATTTAATTAATAATAAATAAAGATTTAAAAAATAATAATGTCTTACTAGCTGCGCCCCGCGGTTTCAACACGTTGCTCCGCTCCTGTTGGTCTTAGTGTGATGATATTATATAGCCTAATAATAGCCTTCCTCGATAAATGGGTTATCTAATACTGAAAAAAATTTTCAAATCGGACCATTAGTTCCTGAGATAAGCGCGTTTAAACAAACAAACAAATAAACTGTTCAGCTTTATAATATTAATTATAGTACCTACCTATAGGTAGATACAGACCTACCTACGTCGGTACGAAATGCGCCGGAGCAAGTGCTACTCGTACCTGGGTATATTTTAATTTACTAACGAGATGCATGAAAAGTTTTCTTTCTAAAAATGTAAAAAAAAATCAAGCAGAACTTTATCATGTCCAATATTATTCATTATTCCTAGCTTTATCCGTTTTAAAGGCAAGTGCTGTAAATAAGCACTGATTTTTACTATTTTAAATATTCGACTACAAAACATAATATTTAAATTAATAATCATTAAAAATTAATAATTTATAAAAAAAAAAATATCATACCTACATAGTACATGCCTACTGTATTGCCTCTGCAGGTATAGTCGATAGAGTCTTCCTTAGAGGGCTTAGGCCGTAATCCACCACGCCAAGTGCGGGTTGATAATATAAAGTTTGTTAGTATTTTATTATATTATCTATATGCATGATAAAGATTTCATTTTTTTATATTTTATTTTATTTTTATTAACGATTCATTAATTTTCTTTCATATTAGTATAATAACTGTGATCGTATCGCGGTATTAATGTTGAAAAGCCCGACGCAGCATTCATTGTTTTATTTATTTGGAAGTGTGTTTGGAAAAATAAATTGTTTAAGTAGGTACGTATTAATTGCCATAATTTCGTCTATGAATTATTATGTTCTGAAAAATTAACGTTCTTCATAAATGAGCTGATATCATTCAATAAATTGTGAGTAGGTAAAAATTTTACTACCTACGGGTAGAGTCGATAGACGTATCTAAGTGTGAACAATAACAATAATTTTATTTTATTCTGATCTCTCGGTAAATTGATCTTTAGAAGTTACTCTATTCAATGAAAAGGCCCAGATAACATAGCTGTAAATTAAAACCTAACAAAAAATTATAAACAAAATGACAAATAATTAAACTAATAACTTGATTAACATCGTAACTGGAGTATTTAAAATTGTGTAAAAAACTAAACGTTTTTAAAATTAGTTACGATATGATTACGGTAAGTATAATTAATTATTAATTTGTTATTTAACTCGATTCAATATTTTTTACATGACTTATTGAATTTATTTTTCGACTGACCGGTTGGCTTGGTTGGTAGTGGCCCTGCCTTCCAAGCCAGAGGTCGTGGGTTCGATTCCCACCCGGGGCAAATATTTGCGTGATGAACATAGATGTTTGCTCTGTGTCTCGGTGGTAATTATTATCTATATTTAATGTATTTATTTAAAATTATATAATATGTATGTTTATCAGCCATCTGGTTTCCATAACACAAGCGAAAGCTTAGTATGGTGTCAGATCGTGCCGTGTGTGAAAATTGTCCTGAAATATTTATATTTATTTATTACAAAAAACGTATTTAAATCATATACAACGAAAAATCATTTTATTTACATTTTTGGTGGATTACATATGTAATCTTTTCTTTTACCTACTATAGTGCGAAAATCTGTTTGTCTGAGCTTTTACGGCTAAACCGGTGCATTGATTTGGATGAAATTTGAAGTGAAAATAATAACGCAAGAATACTAACCCGGTCAAATTAGGCCAAGAAAGAACAGTAAAGTTACATTAATTACCATAGTTAGAAAAAAAATTGTTTAAAACATAATAAAAAGACGTGTGGCACTCGGGGACTGCCGCGGTAAAGCTATTGCATGCTATGGCCTTCAAGCCACACATCCGCGTCCGTCGGAGTGGGGAGCGTGAGGTTTTTCGTTACTAAATTTCTGGATTCGGTCCCCGCGCTCAAGGCCTGCGATAGAAGCTATGCAATAGCTTAAAAATAAAATTAGAGAGTTCCCCATCATTCCGGTACTAACAAAAAAATCTATTCAAGGTTGAGGTTTTTCTCTAGGTAATACCAAGGGATTGAAATAAGTGGATGAAAGCTTTTGGTTGTGGATATGACCGATGGTAGACTGAACAACATATTATAATATTTAAGTCTATACTAATATTATAAAGCTGAAGAGTTTGTTTGTTTGTTTGAACGCGCTAATCTCGAGAACTACTGGTCCGATTTGAAAAATTCTTTCGGTGTTATATAGCTCATTTATCGAGGAAGGCTATAGGGTATATATCATCACGCCACGACCAACAGGAGTGGAGCCACGGGTGTGAAACTGCGTGGGGCAGCTAGTATTGTATATAGTGTGACGGAACATTCAACGCATTGTAGTAAACCCCATGCAATAGGCCTTGGTCATCTTATACGATAAAAATACTAACTATATGTATTTACGAATACTATGTATAGTATTGTGTTCTATATAAGTAAAATAGGTAACTTTTAACGATACTTCTCTGTCTAAATGTAAGACTGTAACAAACACCAAAATTATTTTTTTATTTATTCAAAGAGATGTCTTTAAGAAGCGTGCTGGCAAAAGGTAGAGACATGCATAAATATCTACTTATTTTAATTTTATTTCATTTATTTTCTTATAAAACTGATTTCATTTAAAATACATAATCACATTCTTATATTAACTTAGTCCTTCTTTTACTTTCAATTCAATTTTAAATTAGATTAAGTATCTTATGTATGAACTAACTTTTCGCCCGCGGATTCGTCCGTGTTTTCAAGAAAAAACCCGCATGGTTCCCGTTTCCGTGGGATTTCCGGGATAAAAACTATCCTATGTGTTAATCCAAGTTACCGTCTATGTGCTAAATTTTATTGTAATCGGTTCAGTAGTATTTGAAAGAGTAGGTACATACACAAACATCTTCACAAACTTTCGCATTTATAATATTAATTAGGATTTTTATTCAATCTGAAAACTGAAATGTATCTAACTGTATATTCTCGTATTCATTAATTAAATGATAAATGAATGAATTCTTGACATTCATCATGTGTATTACCCTTTATGGATTTGTGCATGATCGGATCCGTGACTTAGTCGTTTTGTTCGTCACGCAAAAACTACGAGTGTTTGTGAAAATAACTATCGCACTGTAAATATAACTAAATCATTGGTATAGGTACATATTATTTAAATCTTTGTTTGATGATTTTAAGGATCAAATACATTAGGTATTAAAACATCTTAGCTATACCCAATTTAAGCTCTTAAAAAAGGTATGTAAAAGTTTAAGCTACTCCTTAAAATATACCTACCTAGATTGCAAAATTTTTTATAGATTTTTCGTATATTAATCGGATCATACGGACATAGGTATTACAATTAAACGTAGGTATATCGTAACTTTTATTTAGACACTCACAAATTTATTTATTTATTCGAAGTGTTATTTGTATTGATTAGGATAAAAATACAATATACATTAGTCATATAACAAGGTACAGCTAATTCTTTATTCTGCCTTTATTTTTACACAATTTATAACTATATTGTGCAATATCTACACAATATATTACATTTATGCTGTATGCATGCATATGCATATATAATATAAGGAAATATTATTCATTTTTATTATTAATGATGTAAATAATAGATACCTAAGTCACGGAACCCTCGCGTGTATTCGACTCGCTCTTAGCCAGTGTTCGATTGCTAAGAGTAACAAATATAAAAAAATACGCTACGAATTATCTCCGTTGTTTTTGGCGACGCCGGTTAAAAAAGATATAAATGTTTAAAAAAAATCTAAATGTAAATAGGTATCGGAAATTATAATTTTATAAATATTATTTTTCAAACATAGGTAGGTACCTAACAGTTTCGTATGAGCTATTAAAGTGTCTAGGTACTAGGTAATGATTAGAAAAAATATGATATTAGAAAACTTATAACCTGACAGTCCTTGCTAGCTTTGAATTAAGTTTAACCGCTATAATTCAGAATCTTACTACAATGGTTACAAACATAAAACAACGGTAAAACCATGATTCGAATAAAATATATTTAAAACATTCTCATATTATATCTTCTTATATATAAAAATGAATCGCAAAATGTGTTGGTAAGCGCATAACTCGAGAACGGCTGAACCGATTTCGATAATTCTTTTTTTATTATATTCCTTGAAGTACGAGGATGGTTCTTATGTAGAGAAAACGTAAACATGTACCACGGGCGAAGCCGGGGCGGACCGCTAGTATGATAATAAACTTGCATGTAAAGAACAGAAATGGAGTTGTTATCAATCAAAAACTACGTGATTCTAGACGTGCGTGCAATTAAATTGTTTTTGCAATTTATCTTTTATCCACATTGCTACAAAAAAAGAAAACATAGTGAAGTAAAATAAGTTTGGTCATACATCTGCCAACCCACGCTTGGCCAGCGTGGTAGTTAATAGTAGGTACCTAAATGTCAGATCAAAGGTATGCCCACACTTGGCCAGCGTGGATTATGGCCTAAATCTTTTTATACTGGGTTCGTGTACATTGCAGGGAACAAAATAAAAATGATGATAAGAATCCTTTTTTTTTATCTTAAGAGGAAAAACATATTTTTTTTATACATAATAAAGAGGTTTTAACAAACAACATGTAGGATACATTTTAAAGTAACTTTTAGGGTTCCGTTGAGAAAATTGAAAATCCCTCAAACGAAGAGCTTTAAAAAAATATTTGCATTAAATTATTAGATACTAGAGGTCCGCCCCGGCTTCGCCTGTGGTACAACATATTACTTCGCAATAAAAGGTAGCCTATGTCCTTTCTCGGGTATCAAAATATCTCCATACCAAATTTCATGCAAATTGGTTCAGTAGTTTAGGCGTGATTGAGTAACAGACAGACAGACAGAGTTACTTTCGCATTAATAATATTAGTATGGATAGTACGCATTAAAAACCAAATGATCGCGTGTTATAGTTCATAATAAAGCTTGATTTCATCAAAAGAAGTAGAGCTATAAAGCTGCATTTCCACTGATATTATTTGCATTTACAGTGTAAACTATACTTTACAAATCGCTTTATGTATGAAGGAGTTAATCAATCAAATAAATAAGTATTTTATGATAAATACAACATGTAATTCGTTATTGACTATATTTGGCGGGATTTATATACCGAGACGATTTTAATATTCATTTTATTGTATAATAATTCATCATTTATTATTAAAAGATAGTTAACACTATGCAATTTCGCTTTAGTTAATGATAGCATTTTATTTTATTTTTAGTTAAATAAATCCGGTTGGCTTGGTATGTATAGTATCCCTGCTTTCCAAGCCAGAGGTTGTGGGTTCGATTCCCACCCGGTGCAAATATTTGTGTGATGAACATAGATGTTTGCTCTGTGTCTGGGTGTTGAATGTCTTTATAAGTATTTATTTAAAAATTATATAATATCTATAATATGTATGTTTATCAGCCATCTGGTTTCCATAACACAAGCGAAAGCTTAGTATGGGCTGTATGGGATCAGATCGTGCCGTGTGTGAAAAATTTTCTTGAAAATATTTATTTTTCATAGTTAAAATTATGACAAAACATACACACGGAATACATACGGAACCAGCAAAGTAACATGTAGGTATCATCGCTATGATGGAAAGCTGTGTACTACGAATGTTAGGAAATAATAAATTATATTTTATTTAAAAAGAAGCAATAGATTCTTGACAATAAATGGTGTAGATTGCAGTCACTACTCACTACTATTCCATAAACTACCACCATATGTTACCATTCCATACCAAATTGTTAAGCATTTTTACATAAACAAGTTAAATATAAATTCCATCCACAGTATTTATTATATTAACACCATTTAGAACTAGATTAACTGTTATTTTATATTACTGTTTTAAAGAACATTTATTTATAAAAATAAATACATAAATGTCAACTGAGCTCGTGTAGTTTATTAAAAATACAGATATTCTGCAATATAAAGTTATAGAATTACAACTTCGCAACTAAGTTAAAATAACTGTTTAAAATTCAATACATAATATACAACGCACGTGCGCTCCTACATACCATTTAATTTATATGTATTTCATATATATTACTAATATACACATACCTGTCATATATAGGTACTAATAAATATATGTATTAAATGTTTGATAATTGATTTAATACGATTTGTTGTTTATGTTTTTTGTCGTGTGTGTAATCCGGGAGGCTAAGTAGTGCAGTGGCTTAAGTTAAAGTTATTACAAGTGAAAATGTGTAGATAAGTTACCAACACATAATACGATCTTCAAAAATGCTTAGACGTCAAAGTAAGATGGCATATTTCAACTATCGTGAGCGACAAAGAGATAAATTTTGACGTGCCTATGCCTTTTAACCTAAAATATCATTGTTAAGTTAGTAACTGAAGTTAGTTAAAGAAGGACTCTATGTTATGTTTCGGGTGAAGATAAAATAGCCGGTTGGCTTGGTTGGTAGTGGCCCTGCCCTTCAAGCCAGAGGTCGTGGGTTCAATTCCCAGTCCCACCCGGGGCAAATATTTGTGTTATGAACATAGATGTTTGCTCTGTGTCTGGGTGTTAATTATCTATATAAGTATTTATTTAAAATTATATATGTATGTTTATCAGCCATCTGGTTTCCATAACACAAGCGAAAGCTTAGTATGGGATCATATCGTGTCCTGTGTGAAAATTGTCCTGAAATATATTTTATTTATTTAATAGTCAAGTAGAATAAAAAATTTTGAGACCCCATTTAATGATATAGGTATGGGACCACAGTAATTTATATTTATATTAGTATTTATATATTATGTACCTATATGATAAGGTAAGTATATTCTTTCTGGTTTGTCTGCAAGAAAGCTGCCTATCTTGTTCAAAGGATTGAAGACCAAATAAAGCAATTTATAATAGATTTTATTAGGAGCTTTTTCCGTATTTTTGCAATTACATATTCCTAATTATTTGTACGATATATAGGTATAGATACCTTAATATCTTATATATAAAATTCTCGTGTCACAATGTTAGTCTGCATACTCCTCCGAAACGGGTGGACCGATTCTCATGAAATTTTCTGTGCATATCGGGTAAGTCTGAGAATCGGCCAACATCTAATTTTCATATGTACCACGGGCGAAGCCGGGGCGGACCGCTAGTACCTCTATAAATACCTTAATAACAAAGAAGAAAACAATATTAAAACATGATGTAGAATAGAAACACTATTTCCAGCCATATCACTATAGGTATGCAGTGATCTCTCGAGAAGAAGAGCCTTTTTTCAATAATTACAGTTATCAGTCAATCCTAAACTACCAATAAACAAAATTCCATCAAAACCAGTCCAGCAGTTTCGAACATACTGTTTAATTAATTTAATTTACATCGAAGACTAAAACCGCATTACATCGTTTAAGTTAATGCTTAACTTGACGCTTTAACGGTTACTTAAAGTGGCTAATTGGTTTACTTGCGTGATAATTGAAAAAATATACCTTATAAATAGAATTGTATTTAAGAATGTAACCGCCATGCAAATTACAATCGACCATTTCGATATATTTAATTGTTGGTTTTTTTTATTGGTATTAAAAGTTTTAAACGCATTATAGATACGGTTTATTTAATAATTAACATTTCTGTAGGTAAGCAATAAGATAAACATAGGTGGGAACCAGAGTGTTCCTTTTTAAGAATACCTACCTACTAAATAATATACCTATCTATACTAATATTATAAATCTGAAGAGTTTGTTTGTTTGAACACGCTAATCTCAGGAAATACTGGTCCGATTTGAAAAATTATTTCGGTGTTAGATAGCTCATTTATCGAGGAATGCTATTTATTATCACGCTAAGAACAGCAGGAGCGGAGTACTGCGGGTAAAACCGCGCGGCGCAGCTAGTAAATTATAAGTAGCGTCTTTGCATCTTGTATTAAACATAACTAGGCTCACTCTTCCGTCTCTATATTATTTTATTTCATGCTTTTAGGCAATTTTAGGACTTTGAAATAAAATACATTCTTTTTTATCATTTTATTTATATTATTTAATGACATTTAATGCCATAAACAAACGGAAAATATAAGTATTAAAGATAGATAGCACACGCAAAGTTGCAAGCAACGCCGCGGGCAACAACCATCACATTCTTGAAGGTAATTAAAGCTAACGTGGTCTAAAAACATTTAATAAAACAAGTTATTGTAAACGGTAACTCGGTCCGCGTCAAAGCGCACGCGATCAGACACATTTAGTGTGTAAATGAACCGATAACATTATAGATAGGTACTATAGGTATAAATAGAGGTATAGATACCTGTCTATACTAATATTATAAAGCTGAAGAGTTTGTTCGTTTGTTTGAACGCGCTAATCTCAAGAACTATTGGTCCGAGTTGAAAAATTATTTCGGTGTTAGATAGCCCATTTATCGAGGAAGGCTATAGGCTACATATTATCATCACGCTAAGACCAACAGAAGCGGAGACACGCGGGTGAAACCGCGGGGCGTAGCTAGTTACCTATATATCCTACTCACTACATAGTTTATAACAAAGTCGCTTTCTCTGTCCTTATGTCCCTTGGTATGTTAAATCTTTAAAACTACGCAACGGATTCTGATGCGGTTTTTTAATAGATAGAGTGATTCTCGATGAAGGATTTAGTACCTATGTGGTTTATTATGTTTAAGACAAAGGGCGCGAAGCCGCGAGCGGAAAGCTTCATCACTACATAGTATAAAACAAAGTCGCTTTCCCTGTCCCTATGTCCCTATGTCCCTATGTCCCTTTGTACGCTTAAATCTTTGAAACTACGCAACGGATTTTGATGCGGTTTTTTTTAATAGATAGAGTGATTCAAGAGGAAGGTTTATATGTATAATAAGATCCATTAAGTAGTGGAGAAGTACTGTTATTTTTGAGGTTTCTAATGTGATGTCGTAAAAAATTACATTTATTCCGCTTACATTGCAAACGCAGGCTGAACCCTACGAGTTTTATCAAAATAATGTACTAAGTATTATACACATTGAAAAGGTCTACAGAAAAGTCCGCGATGGTATATGTCTATCTCTTATGGATAACCCACAATAACTTTTTTTTGTCATTTACTTTTTACGACAAAAAATGGCTAATTTTCGAAGCGATTTTAACCAATACAGCATTAATCCTTAACCAATTAAATACCATGGATACATTGTTCATTTAATATAGATCTATATGGCCCTTTACACCGTATGATTTAAGTGAATATTTTCGAAGATATTACAGATTTAAAAATTGCAGGACGTAGCGTTTGCGGCCGCCCGGCTATGTATTTTATACCCGTGCGATGCCGGAGGCCGGAGCGGGCCGCTATATTTTTATACCTACCTATACAACGTTCACAATTTTTCTGTAGTGTATTTAGTATCAGCATTGCACCCGTGCGAAGCCGGGGCGGGTCGCTAGTGTATTATAAATGCGATAGTTTGTGAGGATGGGTGGATGGATGTTTGTTACTCTTTCACGCAAATACTACTGAACCGATTACATAATGACATTCCATAATAATACCTATTAAAGATATGTTTTAAGAAGAAATATCCCTACTAATATTATAAATGCGAAAGTAACTCTATCTGTCTGTCTGTTACGCTTTCCCGCCTAAACCTCCCGATTTTGATGAAATTTGGCACAGACAATCTTTTGACCCTGAGAAAGAACATAGGCTACCTTTTATTGCGAAATTATATGTACCACGGGCGAAGCCGGGGCGGACCGCTAGTTTATTTATATGGATGTTGAATCTTCTTTCTAGAAATTTAATAATATTAATAACAATATTTTTAATTGGTCTCACTCATGATTCTTATTGAAAGCAACATTCTGAACGATGAAACAATAATTATTAGAAAAATACATAATTAGTTGATGAAAAATAATAAATTATCATCGGACAGTGGAGCATTTAATATAGGTACTTTTTATTTGAAATCAGTGTGTTCAAAAGAAAAAAAAGATTGAGGTTTTATGCTGAAGACATTTTTGATATGTTTCAATTAAATTTCTGTTTTTATTAAACGTTTTTTTTAATATTTATTTTTATGTTTGTAAACTATCTGGATATTTTTTATCTGAATAATTAAACGTAAAAACGACTCGATCGATTTTAAGCATTCTTTTACTCTTAGTAAGACATCTACATACTTACATCTTTCAAAAATGTCAACCTGGACGAAGCCGGGTCAAGGAATAGTAATAAAAATATTTTTTTAATCATACAGTCTTCAAAATTTAAATTAACGATAGGTAGAGCCATTAATGTACATATTTACAAAGCATTTTCTGACATAAAGATAGGTAATAATAATATGTATGAACTAGGTATATTAATTATCATTTTAATTGTTAGGTTAAATTTAGATGTTGTGAAACCTATTAAAATCGGCAATAATTTTTACCGAAAGTTTTGACCATCGGGCAATCCATTATCTACTAGTAAGTGAAAGACGAACAAACATGCACTAAAATAAATTAAGGCTTAAGATTTAATGTACACATTAAATAAATTATATTAAGGCCTTATTTATAAATTAAACTGACGTTCAACCTCCCTTTCTCGATCAAATAGTTTCTTCAGATTCAAAAATAATTACCAACCATGGTTCTCAAAAGCACAAATTAGGTACTAGCCAAAAGGTTCTCCCATGTTTTTATTACCAATAAAATCATTTAAACATATATAAAGGATAAAACTAATTTAATTAGTGATTGTACGAATGGGCGTGGCCAGCGGGTGGGGCGGGGGCGTGGCCTGCCGGTCGTTGAACCCTAGACGTATGGCATGGTGTTTTAAATTCTATGTTTTGCCTGCATTGAACCCTAGACGTATGGCATGGTGTTTTAAATTCTATGTTTTGCCTGCATTGATAACGTTGTGAATGATCGTGTAATTATCATTCACGGCTCGACTGATTTGAATAGGAATTTGTTTTGTTGATAGCTTTGTGGGAGTTTGTTTTTGAGGTGAAGTTTTAGTTTGAAATGAGATTGGATCTGTGTGTAAGAGCAAATTAAAAATCATAATTTATATTTTTTTACGAACTATCTAAATCTGATGAAAGTATGACATTCAAATTTAAAGAAAAACATGTACTTACTTACTCTACAATTCTACATAGGCAGAGATTTACACGAACTCAAAAGCAATATTTTTTAACGCATGTACATTTTTATATGTTGTTCTTTTCCCAAAAATCCAACCTCTACCTCAATTAAAACAGTTTATTTAAACTTTATTACTTACACTAGTCCGTTTAGTATTTATACTTACATTTCTACAACACAATATACATACTTATTTAATTTTATTTTTTGTTCCAGATGCTGTATCGTGTGAGACATAAAAATACCGCGTCAAATAAAATAAAATAACAAATAATGTACTCAGTGCAATATAAATTCGGTGCTTTATATACCTAGTTACATAAATCCAAACCAGTTAATAAACGAACGGGATTAAACGAACTAGTTCGACAACAATGAAAGTGCGGTTACGGACAGGCGTTCAGTCGAACTGAGGACTTTAACGAACTAACTGGTTTATTAAGATGCATTTATGAGTGACTGTTGCGATAACTACGGGATGTACACCACGTGGTACAGTCGTGGCGAGGGTGGTATGCACCACCACCAAATGGGGCAACTGTACCACGGGCCGCCCATGATAAAGACTGAAGCTGGGGTTAATAGTGACTGCATGATGGCGGTGGATTACGCGCCACCTATTAAGGTAAGACTCCTGCATTGATGGAGAGGAACATTTGATTATTTTATTGTGATTATAGTGTCAGAAGAATCAAGGAGTAGGTACCTACCTATATAATAGATAACAAATTTTATTCCTTAAACAACTTTTTCTTTCTTTCTCTAAAGCTTTTCAGAGTTCTTTGCTGGATGTAAAATAGGTATATCGATTAAATTTAAAATGTTATAAATTGTCCGATGCTATATGCATACTGGAAGTACCGTATCATATAGGTAAGTGAAGTCACATGTCCCCTAGTGGGGTAAGGGGCAGATGCATTATGCATCTGTTTCACTGATCGATTTTCTTTAGGGACAAGTAGGTGATTAGCCTTCTGTGTCCTACCAGACCGAGACCTTTTTTTTTCTTCGTCTCCACCGGGAATCGAACCCAGGACCCCTCGGTGCTACGCTAATGCGTCAACCACTATACCAAGGAGGCGGTCAATATCCGTAAGTATCCTATGGTAGTTGGAAAACTACCATAGGATATCTACTACCATTATTAAAATAACAGTGGTTACTATTGGGTCAATCTCTTAATCAAGGGAGAAATTAATCTAGATAATATCACTTACTTATAGTGATTTTTAGTATCTGTATCTACTACAAGTTACTGATATATGCACACCTATGCAATAAATTGATCAAAAGCTGTCATCTCAAACTTTGGAGGTATCGAAACAGGTAAATTATTTCGAAAAATAGATAGATACCTTCAAAACTATAATATCATTAAACATTAATTATAAATAAAATTACTTATTATTTTATTACTTTATAATCCTAGTAGGTATCTGTAGATCGTGACACAAACAGAAAATTAAATACCTACTTCGATATATTTATGTCTACGTGCTCTCAACTTGGCGTAATATACCAGTTCGACTCTGTGATGTGGTTAAAAAAATACCACAGTCCATAAATTCACTTCAAGTGGAGTGCAAGAAAAAAATAGGATGTTATCGGAAATAGAATACAATTACGTTAATATACTCGGGCGCCATGTTTTTTTGTTCTATGCTTTGCCAGGAAATTGTAGAAGTTCCTTCAATAATAATAGGAAAGAAAAATATCGTTGAATAGGATCAGGATTTTTTAAAGATGATTTTTTAATTCTCAGGGCAGTTACTTTAAGTTTGAGATAATAAGATATACCTTTTTTTTTTTTTTTTTTTTTTTTAACGTTGGGAAATGCTTTTACGCATCCCCCTCGGCAGTTTTACTGTCCAAGGGGGTATGTGGGACTCGCTGCGAAGCCATACCCACCAAAACCCAACGGTGGCCGTCTATCACCCTTAACGACGGGGGTTAACAGCCAGGCCTTATACCCCCGCCGTCTGCGTGGCGACTGCCGCGTCTTGGCGACCCTCCGAGGCCCGGGAGCGCAATAAGATATACCTAAGTTCAATTGGTTTGTTTTAAATATCTATAATATTATAAATATATCTATATAATTTGGGTTTTATTTTTTTTAAAGATTTTCAAGAGTTTGTGTTTCTTTACCTATTAACTATCTAAAACCAGCAACTCACCTACCTAAAGCAGGGGAAATATTGGAATTGCACCCTTAATTCGCTCCTTATAATTGTGAGGCAAGCAGGGGCAATTTATAGAGAGAAGCTGAAATTTGTCCGACCGCCGTGCAACCGAGATTGATTCAATATTGCCCCTGCGGCAGGTAAGTGAGTAACTGGCTTATGCCGACACAATTAAGGAGCCAATAAATGGTCCAATTTCAATATTGCCCCTGCTGCAGGGATATGAGTAGCTGGCTAAAGGCAAACATCTGTATCAATCCGTAAACAAAATTAACCGTTCCATGCTAATTATGTTGATGTAGAAATGCATGTCATTATTCAATAAACGTGTAGCAGCAGTCACGTATAACGAACTATATTTATTAGTGATATATTGTCTAACGGTACAGTTTTAGCATAAATAACCATTTCAATCAATACAGTGAGTATTGTTTACACACACATCAGATCCCATGCATGAAGCAATAAGGTGTTTATTGCAAGCAACATAATAAGTTTTTTCTTACTTCATTTATTAAGTAAACTTGATGATCATCGAAAAATCACTTGAAATTTAATTTCACTTCAACACATGCATTAAAAGAGCTCTGAATCTATGACAAATTGGAGACCACAGTTCACAGAGCTATGACCCAAGACACAGCTAAAACAATGCCTAAACTCTGTCTCGAATTGCGAGCGATCTGTTTCGTTTCACTTAAACATACATACATTAATGATTAATACATAATCAATGTCAAATTGGAGACAATATTTCGCATGTTTATGATGAATTGTTTAAACGTTGTCTAGAATTGCAAGCAAATATATACCACAAGGCATTAAGACTTGAAGAAACAACAAATAATACAAGGCTTGAGCTCTGGTTTGAATTGCTAGGAAATATAACCTGCACTACAGTTCCTTCACAAATGATTATTGATATCAGATCCAAATGGTCGTGCATATCAAACAGCACGCGTCCATGACAGATGAACTAATATTATCATTAGTGGCAGTTGAATGAATCTGCAGGAATGTTGCTGAGGATAGTCAACTGAAGGTTACCTTGATAGGATTTTAATTTATTGCAATGGGACTGCGAAGACTTTCATTTATTTTATATGTAGAGAAGCCTTGATGGTGATTCCATCTATATCCATACTTATTCTTCTATAATATAAAAATGAATCGCAAAATGTGTTGGTAAGCGCATAACTCGAGAACGGCTGAACCGATTTCGATAATTCTTTTTTTATTATATTCCTTGAAGTACGAGGATGGTTCTTACGTAAAGAAAACGTAAATATGTACCACGGGCGAAGCCGGGGCGGACTGCTAGTAATATTATAAATGCGAAAGTAAAAAAAAAGTAACAGTGTGTCTATCTGTTACTCAATCACGCCTTAACTACTGAACCAATTTGCATGAAATTTGGTATAGAGATATTTTGATACCCGAGAAAGGACATAGGATAGGTTTTATCCCGGAAATCCTACGGGAACGGGTTTTTCTTTGAAAACGCGGGCGAATTTTTCTTTGAAAAAGCTAGTCTTTAATATTTGTTCTAGTTAATAATATGGTTGACTTTAGTAATCTGAGATACAAGAATACGAAAAGATGCTTGTCATATTTTAGTTTTCTATAGGGTAAGGTTGCTCAAGTCGTACCCCCTAAGGAAATTATGCTATAATATTCACGACAATTGAAATAATACAAAATAATCCACATTTACTGAATCTTTATTTAGTTGTCTATTATTAAAAAATCACAGAAACTTACAATGTTAATATTAAAATATATATTTTAACGTTTTTCAAAAACATACCTTCGGTACGATTAAGGCGCCTAGTTGCCTAATTCGTACCACATACAGCCTAAGTCGTACTTAGAACTTTACTTAGAACTTTTTACTTTAGTGAAGATATAATAAACTATATAGAAAAATTCTTAATAATAAGAGATCAATTTTAAGTAAGTTAAAATTACAAATAATTCAGTCTGAGATTAACTTAAGCATATTATTTGGTAATTATTTTAGTGAATAACAAAATCTTAGACCTAAATAGAAGTACGACTAAAGAATTTTTAACAGGTACGACTTAAGCATACTTATCTTTGAGGTTGAAAAATAAAATTACTAACACAACCTAAAAATTTTCTCCTGTTTGAGTATGCCCAAACAATTGACAGATAAGCATTAAAAATCGTTGTAAACAAAGACAAAATATAAAGATAACATTCCTGCCGTAAAAAGCTTATGAATGAGTCGTTAATTTTACATGAAAAGTGATAAAAAACTTAATTTTTGAATTATTTTCGCTGCACGAAGCCGACCGCCTGACCACTTGTTTACGCTTGCTCGCGCGACTAAATAGTTCACGTTAACAACACTAGATGGCCCAATTCAATGGTATCAGACGAGATATTGGTGGGGTACGACTAACGCCGTGGTACGACTTGAGCAACCTTACCCTACTAAAGACTAATGGTCCGGTCCATACTGGACCAGAATTAGAAAATTTCTGCATTTTATATTTAATCGCTTTGAATAATTTTAGATACCAATTTCAGCTGGATATGAAATATTGTACTTTCGAAGGTCCAGAGTGACTGGACTATTATTTTTAAAGAAAACGATACCTTCATGACCAGCTTATTGCGATTTCTAAAATTAACCATTAAACGTAATAGTTTTGCATCTATTTTAGAAGAACGGAGCCAACATGACAGCTCGAGTAATTAATTGTTATCAGATTAATTAGTAACCGATAGTTTTCTCATCTCATTAGAAGTTCTAATAAAGGAGTAGCAAGGCATGTTAAACACTTGTATGTAGGTAAGCATTGCAACTTACAAAGTAGAAGCCCTTAAAATGCAAGGGCTTGATGGTTGACATTTTTCTTTTAAACGTATTTCATTAACATGTTATTGATTATCCTTAAACACAATATATTATAAATGCCAAATTATCTTGTTAAAGTTTGTTAAATTTTAAAATTTATCATCATAATAATATAAACTTAAGATATTCCTATGATTATATGTTTTATTTGTTCAACCTCTAAACAGTAACTTCAGTAAGTACCTCCTCAATCCAATAATTGCGCAATAAGACCAAAAACAAACGAACGCTATTTTAATTCCTCTCCATAATTTTTTACAGCACAAAAACATATAACTGTAAAAAATAGTTATCCAGAGCCATTAGTTAAAGAAGCTATGCAAGAAAAATCACGTGTGAACGAATCGAAGTATTTAGCATAGCCTTTTATAGGGTTGATGGGACATTACTGACATCCTTTGAAGGGCCTGGTTTAATAGTCTGCTATGCTTTAACCATAGACTAGCTATTAGATTTTATTTATAGCAATGCTCTAACAGCAGGTAATAGGTATTGTTAAAATAAATGCTTGTTATTTAATTTCTTTTTATGGAGGGGTTGTCCAGGGTGCATCTTTGGGCCCTCTATTGGGGAGATAATAGTGTAAAATAGCTAATAAATGTGAAAATTGAATATTTGAGATATAAAATCAGGGAAATTTCACATTCACCACTGAACACACACGTGAATCTCAGTTTATTTTGTTACCATAACCATACCAACTTACAGGACATCAAATCCTTCCTTATAATTTAAAATATATACATGTACATAATCATCCTCATTAATTGCATCAAAATATCCTTCGCATCTCAACGGAATCGAACCTGAACCCCCGCCACATATTTGCACGTTCATACCGTTACACTAATGGAGCGACTTCGGTTAAGGCAAACCAACAGTTTATATTTACAGCTTCAATTGTGTGCTTAATTGCATATCCTTTTGATGTTTAAAAAGAAAAAGAAAATGAAAAATGTAGATTAAATAAAATAATATGGGATAAAGAAATAGTTGTATCCTTGATTGGATACGAATTCCTGATAATAAATTATAATACGATGGATAAACAAAGTTTAATTAATTGGCGTAGGTACAATAATTCAAGGAATTTCAAATCAATACTTATCTCATCTTTATTTTTTCTACATCGCATACGAAGACTCAAACATCTTCTTGTTGCATCTTTTGAAAGTAAATGCTAAAAACATTCGTAACAATTTCATTAGTAAATTGATCGAAAATATAACGAACATTTAGTGAAGCATTTAAAATGATAAAGTCAATATTGCGTAATCATGTAACCCAAATTTAGTATTATTCATTATTCTTAACAATCGAAAGTATTTCTTACTAAACTCGTTCCATTTGTAATAGATAGATGTTCTTTGTTTGTAATAGCTACTGCTACTTAAAATTGTAATACAAAAATGTTATATTTCAATTTGAAAACTTGTATTTATAATCGTTTAAAATCCGTTAAAATCTTTAATTTCTGAATGTATAATACTCGCGTAAAATCAAACACTAGATACAAAATACTATGAAAACTTATAGTTCATAATTAGTAGTCGTTCGCTAGTCCTATGTTATTGATATCATAAATTGAATCTTCTTGAAGAATTTTTCACGCAAAAACAGCATTTGTATGGATTTTAGGAATAGATAATAGTCTGGAATATTACACATGGTGCTTTTACCCTGATACCTCAAGAATGAAGTCACGAGCTCTAGTTAGTATATCTAAATATTATAGGTTGAGGTGCTGACCGCTTGCCTAGTATGTGGCAGATGTCAAAGTATCTCGCAGGGCATAAGCCCTGTGCCCTTTAGAAGTGTTTGTGCTAACTGCTATAGAATGAATCTCTTCAGAAATTCTTTTACTGCCCAATTAGAAATATGAACTAACGTCTACTTAACTGATATGGGAAGTTCTTTAATTATAGCGATAATAAAAACTTTTATTTGTATACATAAAACAATTTTGAAACATGGTAGCACTCAAGAAACCTAATTTCTTGTAACTTAGGGGAGATAGTGCTGTAAGCTGAAATACAGGATTCTCCTAGTTCAGCTACGGTCTCTAAATCTTTGTTTTATTAAGAAATTATTTATTTATTTGTTTATAGTTTATTTCAGAGTCATACGCTATCTTGTTTAGTTTCCATCCCGAGTCAACTTGGCACAGTCAGAACTGAACTACTAGCCCAATATACTAGTAAAACGATTACAACACTAACGGTACCAATGAATGTGGCGTGGAAAATATACAATTTTGTTCTTTTTTTCATGAAACCTGTTCATTTCCCTGTTCAATGGGACCCATTCACCAGCAGATGAATGGAGTGTCGTTCACCGCAAGTTAAAATCAACAGTTAACGAGATGATTATTCACGTAGTGCAATCGTGCTCTTTTTTGTGGTCAGTACCACAGGGCTGTGGGTCTACGAAACTTGTATCGTAGCTTGGGTGTTTATTTTACACGCTTTATATTAGCTTCACCTGTATGTTTGTAAGTTTGTAACCGACTTCTTTGGGCGCGATTTTGACCCATTTAAAACGGCCAGATTTCGTTCAAATTTTGTAGATTTATTAAGGACCGATGACAATACACTAATTTGATAAAATAAATAATAGTTAAAAAAAATAAAAAACACGCGTTTTATAGAAAACCGAACTAAAAGCGTGTTTTTTAGTTTTTTTAAACTATTATTATTATGTATGTATATCTGGTAATCGAGAGCTGTATGGTGATGAAAATAAATATTAAAATTGTCATTTAATAAGTATCGTATACTTGCTACATATAGTAAGTAATATTAATATTGAAAATTGTAACGTTAGAATTGGTTGTATTCAGATTTTCCTCTAAAACAGAACAATAAAATTTTGAAATATATTTCCTTTGAAGATAATTTGTACCAGGTAGGTTTCAGTTGAAAGTATAGTAGTAAATCCATACTAATATTATAAATGCGAAAGTAACTCTGTCTGTCTGTCTGTTACTCAATCACGCCTAAACTACTGAACCAATTTGCATGAAATTTGGTATGGAGATATTTTGATACCCGAGAAAGGACATAGGCTACCTTTTATTGCGAAATATGTACCACGGGCGAAGCCGGGGCGGACCGCTAGTTGTTAATAATTGTAACATTGAATCAATATTCAATAACCAAGACTGTATTTTGACAGAATATATACATTTCTCAATTATTGCTCTATATATTATTAAGATGTTATCACGTATTCCTAATAAAGAATTTGGAATGTTATCAATGTGTGTTACAATATTAGTATCGTTCTAGGAGCAATAAAGATAAAAATAAATGTTTAAAACAGTCTAGTTAAAAGTAGAGTTAGTTTTTAGTCTTATTTATAAATGAAATTTGTATCTATACTAATATAATAATAAAACTGAAGTTTTTTTGTTTGTTTGAACACGCTAATCTTAGGAACTACTGGTCCTATTTGAAAAAATATTTCTGTGTTACATAGCCCATTTATTGAGGAAGAGAATATATATTCTTATACATATTATCATCACGCTAAGACCAACAGGAGCAGACCGCGGGGCACAGCTACTTTTAGATAACTGGTTTCTAAAAGAGATAAATTAATTTTTAAAGTAAATAAAGTAATTATTGTAACAGAATATCGTGACTACAATATGCATGTGAACAAAACTATTCATGCAAATAAATTATTTGAATTCTATCAATATTAAATATTAATGAAACATTGTTAATCATTTTGTAGGAATGTCTCAGGAATTTGATAACATCACATCAGCAACACAAATACGAATATTTTAAAGAAACGTTTGATGAATTGATTTAAATTGTGAAAATCGAATCGTTTACGTGATGTGAACAATTTCTCTTATGATATACTATTACATCCTCTACCCGACGGTTGCCTGGAAGAAATGGCTTATAGCCATAAGGCCGCCCACTGTATGCCGATTGTATCTTTATTATTTTGTGTCGTCTTCATTTTGTATTTCCTTACTATACAGTGAAGAATAAATAAATAAATAAATAAATAACAAAAGATATTATTAAACTGCATTAGATAAACCACGCAACTTCCTCTGGTCTCATAAAGAGTATTTTCCTTTATTTTGTAAGTTTTTATTTGAGTAGTTCCTAAAATTAACCCGTTCAAATGAATCCCTCAGCCTTATAACATGCTTATAACCCATGAAGTTTTTAATATAGAGCTGACAAGTTTGTGTGATTCCTTAAACGCGCTAAAACCAGGAACTATAGGTACGTGATCCCTGAAAGGCCATAATATCTATACTAATATTATAAAGAGGAAAGGTTTGTAATTATGTATGTATGTATGGTTTTTACGCATAAACTACTGGACCGATTTTGATGAAATTTGGCACAGATAATCTTTAGACCCTGAGGAAGAACCTAGGCTACCTTCTATTGTGAAATATGTACCACGGGCGAAGCCGGGCGGACCGCTAGTATCTAATATGTACAAATACGAAGCCACGGACGAACTGCTATTACAAATAATTATGCATAATACATATTATGGTGTTCACTGTGCACTGTACATTGAACCAAAACTAATAAGAATTTGACCAACAATATGATTCGACAGCCCTGATAGGAAATAATATAAGATGAAAAACTAAGACGATGCCGGCCGTGGTGAATCGTGTGCAGCCGTGCGAACAATCCAACGCAGGTTGGTGTTTTTTTTGGCACGGGCTTGGGTAGATTAAAAATTTGTCATTCATCTGTTCTGCTGTGCTTGGAATCTGTGGGTAATCGGAATATTGTAATAGATTTATAATCGAGACATTTAGATTGACGAAAATATGTAGGACTTATGTTAAAGTATGTCAAATAGCCTTTTTTTAGAATAAACTTACGCAGTAACATCATGAAGGTGTATTTGAGACGATAGCGTAAAAAGAGGAATTTGGTTTTACATGTGTTGTGTATCCTCCAATATTGGTTATATCAAAATTACATTAAAATGTATGTCTTTTTTGTGTTATTGTATTTATTCTATCTGTTCTCAGATCAATAGTGATCTATTTTGATCGTTACCTTTTACCCTGGTTGCCTGGAAGAGATATCTCATAAGTGATAAGGCAGATATTAGTACTCTTTCGTTTTTTTTACAGGTAGAGGTTCATTATACAACTGTATTAAAGTGTTAAATAAATAAAAGAGCAAATAGACTAAAAATCATGTTTTTCGTATAGTTCTAGTATAATTATACTTTATATTATTTATTCTTTAAAGCATCCATAACTATATAACCAGACAAATTGCAGTCGGAAGCCACAGACTCGATCGGGAGATCAAACCGCTACCGGAATTCAACCGCATCAAAAGTTGATTAGCTTTTGTGGTCATTAGAAGTTAAGAATGGGATGTGCAGGTAGTTTAGGATTGTTTGTGTGTTTTAGAATTTATGTGATGATTATTTTTTATATTGAATCTTCCTCTTTTCGTAGTTATGTAGCTACGTACCTGCAGCGAATGCTCATTCTAACCCCACTATGCCAAATTCTTAATAAATGTATTTTATTCTATTCTATTCTTAAAGTGTGAACAGGCGTAGAGCATTATTTCGTTGTTCTTAGTGCGTTCGAATAGATTATATGCAATGTCCTTATTCTGAACAACACTGATTACGAGTTTTCGTTTACATTAATCTTATATATAAAATTCTCGTGTCACAATGTTAGTCTGCATACTCCTCCGAAACGGGTGGACCGATTCTCATGAAATTTTCTGTGCATATCGGGTAAGTCTGAGAATCGGCCAATATCTATTTTTCATATGTACCACGGGCGAAGCCGGGACGGACCGCTAGTCTTATCTTATATATAAAAATGAATCGCAAAATGTGTTGGTAAGCGCATAACTCGAGAACGGCTGAACCGATTTCGATAATTATTTTTTTATTATATTCCTTGAAGTACGAGGATGGTTTTTATGTAGAGAAAACGTAAATATGTGCCACGGGCGAAGCCGGGGCGGACCGCTAGTACCTATATAAAAATGAATCGCAAAATGTGTAGGTAAGCGCATAACTCGAGAACGGGTGGACCGATTTCGATAATTCTTTTTTTATTATATTCCTTGAAGTACGAGGATGGTTTTTATGTAGAGATCATAAAAAGTCTTGTACTAGCTCTAGCTCATGTTCGTTTGATGTAAATGAACCGTCAACGCTAAGACAAATAGCCAAATGCAAGTAAAACCGCGTGGTTCTAGTAACCTATAAGACTCATAAAATAGATCAGTGTTTTCCCAACACTGTCATCCTGCGGGAGCATCAGGAAATGATCGGGATAACGATCTGGTGACGTCATTAATCAACCGTCACCGCAAGGGAGATATATCGAAATGTTGTTTGCTGCGTGAGCACTTTTTAGTATTATTTGGACGTTTTACGTTAGGTTTATTCATTATTGTATCAAATATTTATTATATAGTATATTCTTCTATAATATAAAAATGAAACGCTAAATTTGTTGGTAAGCGCAAATCTCGAGAACAACTGAACCGATTTCGTTACTTATTGTTTATAATATTTGTTGAAGTACGAGGATGGTTCTTATGGAGAGAAAACGCAAACGCGTAGGTACCACGGTCGAAGTCGGGGCGAACGGCTATTTATAAGAAAAATATATGAAAATAGTAACTGCCGCTTTCAAAGCTCAGGTACATTTTTAGGTGATGGAATAATATCGAAATCACGGGCATCATTATTCATTTACCAATAATTATCTATTATAATATTTAAATATTATATTCGTATATTACTGAGAAATTACACAAAAATAAAGAATTGTTAAGTCAGCCTTGCCAACAGTTATCTTAATTCATTCCACTGTGTAAAAATCTTGAATTTTTTGCGAGACAAGTGTGCAAAAACTTAGTTTCTATTATAAAAGTGTAATAGATTCGGAATTCAACGTTTTCTATTAAAATATTGTCTGGTAAGTTCGTCACACCTTTTTGTAAGATATATTTCAATTATCGGATAAATTTCAATGTATTGAAATTATTCTTTGAAGCGTTATAAATCATGCTAGAAATTAGAGTGAAATTGAATTTAAGAAGACACTTCATGTGTTTTTTTATTAAACAAATCATAAAACAAAAATAACCAATATGTATAGTAAAACGGGATATTAATTCAAAATACAATATATGTAGGTATAGGAAATTTATACATCCTAGATGTTGACTTGAAAAGAAATGCACCGTTACGGTGCATTTACGGAAAACGAACTTAGAGCTAGAGCAAGAGCATTCTTTCGTGATTTTTAGTGTAAACGAAAACTCGTATTCAGTATTTTTTAATATTCGGACATTGATAATCTTTTCGAACGCACTAAGAACAACGAAATAATGCTCTACGGCAGTTAACACTAAAAGTGTTTGACATAGTGGGGTTAGAATGTGTATTCGCTCGTAAATGCACCGTAACATCCAAAAAGTCCTTTACAATTAATAATAATCAAGCCTTTCCTAAAACATACGAACTACCTAATAAATACAAATCCTTTCCAATATAATATTATTATCTATGAAATAAAAATATTGTCACTAACGTGGTTTTTCCTTAAACCCACGTTCCACGTTATCCAAAACGTTTTGATGCGACGTCTCAAATAGGGGAGTGTGGATTTGAAATAACTAATTGTCTATAAGATTTATTGATAAAGACATTCCCTTTGGAAAAATACGTATTAAGAATTAACGACAGTTCAAATAAGTTCCTTAAATAAGAATGTTACAAAATGTAAACTAAGATGATGAATAGAGAGAGATTTGTTTGTATGTTTTTTTTTACGATTTAACTCTACATCTACTAGACCTGTATTGCAAATTCTTTTACTTTTAGTACCTATACTTAATACATCTATATTTATAATGTAATTATTTGTAATATTAATTAATTATTATAGTAATTAACAGGTAATTTTAAAATAACTAAGAACGTGACTAATTTCAAATACATAAAATGTTAAAAAAATACCATTTATTTCATTCCTTCACTAGTAGGTACTTACCTAAATTTCCCTGCAGTTTTCTGCCAATTTCATAATAGAGTTAACTACTGCTCTACTTACCATAGAGTGATGAATACACAGACAGGGCGGTGGCAGGTCTTAGAATAAATATATTAATGATGCCTTCGCCACGAACAGGGATTGTCTCTTAAATTAATTATCCTCTGAGATGTTAGGGGAGGAAAGACGCGGTTTTAACGGGAAATTGTAAAAATAAAGAAAATTGGGACATGTTACATGTATTTGGTTAGAATTTTTATTGGTTGTTGATATTTATTTTTAAATGTAAATGTGATGTAAATTTGTTATAACTCTTCTACAAGTGAAAAAAGTATTTGTTAAGATATTGTTTGTGCATCACAAGGACTAAGGAGGTAAATAGGAATAACATTTCATATAGCATATAATGTTTTTTATAGATTTTGCCCTAACTGAATCTGAAGACCAAGGAGTAATTCTAAGGTATAAAAATAATAATAAAGTATTACGTGTGTTATCTATATATTAAAATGAATCCCTGTTTCCTTTGGTTTCGGAAATTGGGAAAACATAACGGGTTTGACAATTTTCAGGAAGATTGGACAACACCTGTCGGGTCAGCTAGTATTTTAAATTATCCTCTCTAATGAAAACACAATTTTCCTACTTACCCTACTTTTCATTATTATGTATATGGATAAAGGTTGACACCAGTATAAACATAAATAAAATGACTTCAACGGTTCTGTAATCAGACACATATTAAAATTAGATTTCTTTACTTACATAATAAGGTTTTATCACTGAATATATATCACTATTTACAGACAAACGGAAATGCCGACCTGTGCTTTAAATAAGGGCCGTTTATGGTACGTTTTGAGATTACATAAGTATTAGTTACTGCAGTGTTATGTAAAGCTGTAATTGGATATTGCTAATCAGGGCATATACTTCCTATGGTATATGTATTACGTACGTAAAATATAATATTAGCACATAATAGTTTGACAGGATGAAAGGATTGTCACCCTTTACGCAAAAGATCTCTGGATGTAAGCGAATCTGTATGGAATTTTGAGCAGAGTTATAGCACAATCTATACTAATATTATAAAGCTTAAGAGTTTGTTTGTTTGAACGCGCTAATCTCAAGAACTTTTGGTCCGATTTGAAAAATTCTTTCGGTGTTAGATAGCTCATTTATCGAGGAAGAATAGGCTATATTTCTTTATGTTAAGACCAACAAGAGCGGAGCAATGCGGGTGAAACCGCGGAGCACAGCTAGTATACAGATACAAACAGAAGGGAAACTTCATACAGAACGTTCGAAATCGCTCACGTACACAAGCAAGCATTTTAACGAGAATCGTAAGGGTATTTTTATATCTGTCAATTGTGATAATTCTCTTACGATTCTGGCAAACACGCTTGCTTGTGTGCGTGACCATTTCGAACGTTCTATATGAAGTTTCCCTACTGGTTGTATCTGTATAATGCTTATACGCTACCACGTTCAGGTTATGCGTTAAAATGATTAAAATCAAGCATTACATGTTGCAATGTTGCAAACCCCCAGGAACCTGTATATATATACGTATATACAAAATAATCTGTATTTAAATACTCGAAAGATTAAAAAAGATAAAATCCTTAAAAGCTTAGGATCTCGATACTGCTATAGAACCTTCACTTTTATCTCATATTATAATCTATCATTACAATATTAACCTCAATACGTAGTTAAAAGCTAAAAGAAATGTCGTTTCGACCGATTTGGATGATAAAAACAATGTTGATCCGCCATATAAGCATTACGGCGTGAAATATTAAAATTAATATTTTCCCTTTTAAATACTAATGATTATAATTCGTTCTGGTATTCGAACATTGACTATACATGAGCTAAATCTTAATATTTATATGATTAATATTTCATAATTGGACAAACGTAGTAAGGAATGGTATGAATATTATAAATTGTCGCTTAAAGTGAGGGAAATTGTTGGAAAACGTTCAGTAAAAAGAGCTATTTAATAAATGCCATATACTCTGTAACTAGAGGTAAAAACGGAAGGTTAATTAAAACTAAATAGGCATAAAAGGGTATGAATGAATGAATGAATGAAAGAGTATTCATTCATTCATTCATTCATTCATAAAAGGGTAGCAAAAGAAACATATTAAATTGCATGTAGGAAATGTATCAATTGGCTTGAAGACAGGAATATCCCTTATAACGAGAAAATACAAAACGGATACAAATTAAAACAGCATCGAATTAACTAAAAAGTATAAATCTTATTGAATTTTGGGAGGAAATGTTGAAAAAAACACAAGTTTAGTCTAGCTCTACATACCAAATAAGGATTGTTTTTGAAGGAATTCCAACAAAATATGGTTATTATTTATTAAATTTTATTACACAATTGTTATCATTGCTTGTCTACTCGGTATTTTTACCATTATTATGGTAATGACAGTTAAATGTTCTTGCAAAAAAAACTATATTAACGCATCTATGACTTTCACGAACACAACAGAAACATAAGAATTAAACCTCCATTTTCAAAGTCGGTTAATTATAACAAAATGAGCGAGATAAAATCAAAAGCTCGCGTCTAATAAATATCATAGTGTATAAACTTAATAAATGCGGTTAACGCGTGCTGCATTTGAAATTGCTTTTTATCTTTAATACGATATTGAATAAAACGAACGTTTATATTACCATTTATTATGCTTAGCTGGATTTTTCCAATGAATTCCAGCGATTGCCGCGTTGCATTCGATTCCAGAACATTTTTAAGGGCCGATTTTTCAATGCTTGGATAAAACTTATTCGTCGAATAATCTATAAAACTACCATTTTAAAAACGTTATCTAATTGCCCGTATTTGACAGTTTACGTGACATTTTAATATTATCGTGTAATACTTTATTGGACGGATAAGTTTTATCCAAGCATTGAAAAATCGGCCCTAAGTCTATTAACTTCATCTGTATGGTTGTATGTAACCGACTCCGATTTGACCCACTTAAGACGGACAAATTTAATTCAATCTTTGTACATTTATCAACGATCAGTGAAAATACAATAGTTTCAAGAAGCGTACTCTAAATTATTCAATAGTTAAGATACTAATTCGATACATGCAGTTTATTTTGGGTAGTGTGTGTTAAACAACGTTTCTTTACTTTCTTCCTCAAAGTGTTAAACATACTGAAACGACCTTTTTTTGTTATAATAGTAAATGTACAGACCATAATCATACCTATGGAATATATATTATCTTTAACACATCGCAAAATCTTATTATAAACAAATTATCTACATAAGTGGGCAGCAAATCAGAATAGAGGTGTGAACTCTGTAGAGTATGTACCTTTAAAGATTTAATAGAAATACTAAATTAATGACTATGCATTAATCCCTACATAAAAAACAATGAAACCAATTAACCACTACCAACACCTCAAACTTAAACAATTAAACATTCTCTTATAAGTCCTTAAAAAACGTTCAAATCCACCAATTTACGAAACAAAACGTTTCAGTCATCGTTAGAAGCAGAGGCATTCAAGCGAGGGTGACACGAATCATGAAAAATCACCTTTTTTGTCTACATGTGCCGCCCATCTTGAGAGATTTACGCATTAGGACCTTGGGTTTAGTGGTTTAGTGGGATCTGGGTTCGATTTCAACAAGGCTTAAAATTTTCCACCTGTTTTAGAGTAGAGAGAAGAGATTATCTTGAGAGATTTACTCGTATTAGGATCTTGGGTTTAGTGGTTTTTGTTAGGTATACTTAGGTTTATGACCCGGATTCGATTTCTGAAAAAATACGACCATTGACGACCATTGACAAGACCATTGTTCCTGACAAACAAAACAGGTTTTGTAGAATACACAGGAACAATTCCAAAAAAAAAATCTTTAACATAATCTAAACACATTTTAAATCTAAAATGTGAATACAGAGAAGAGAGTTGCAAAATATATCAGGTCGCATATAAACTACATCTTTTTCCTTCTCTTAGCTGTAGAAACTGTTGTCCAAGGCGATAGTTAATTTTAAACTATGTATTTCAACGGTTCAAAGACTGAAGGAGTTCCTTCTACTACTAGACTTCCTAGTTAGGAAGTCTAGTAAAATGAATAAATGTTTGAGTTTGAATTATACATACATGTTGTAAAAGCCTAGGTTTTTAACAACAAAAGCGGTATAAAAACTTATTTAAATTAGAATTAAAACAATGATCTTTAATTATATTATGCAAACAGTCACGCCATTAATGGGAGCATTAATTAGAACTATTATAATAGACTATTTAAAGATGATAGTAATTTATGCATGTTAAATTATTAAAATGATCATTCATTTGTTCCAATGAAAAGTTATTATTTATTGTACAATTATAATTAAACGTAAAACGTATAAATAAGGGCTAAGTGCAGATCCTTGAGGAACTCCACACTTCAAAATAGGTCAACTTGATTGATAAATATGAAACACTATGTTTGAACCGTATTCATAAATAGATTAAAAAAATAAAAAGTTTTTCGTATAACATTGAAAGCATAATGTTTATTTAAAATTCTTGGAAGCATAACTGAACTATGTCAAAAGCATTACAAAAGGATAACAGAAAGCCTTCCTATACCCCATATAAACTTTACTTTAATTTCCTATTTGACTAGCCCCAAATTAAACCAAATTTAACTTCCACTATAGAGCATATTATATTCTCCTCCTACAATCCCATCTTTTTCTAAATCGAAAGTCATCCAAAATAATTTATCATTTTGGGCGTTAAACACACTCAACACAATGCATCAATTCAATCAAACGTTAATTAAAAACAACACGCCTGAATTAATAAAGGATATCACTATTTTATTGCCTTCATTATGTTAACTATTTTCATTTAATTACCAGCAACCGCTAAATTTTGGCTAAAAATATGTATGTTTAGTTCGCAACATTGTTAACAAAAGGACTTGCACAATAAATTAATAAATTGATGCGTGCGAATAATTCGGTCTAGATATCATACCCTCAATAATTTAATATCATTCGTGTTTGCAACTTTTGTAAAAACATTGGATAGTGTAAAAAGTTGAATTGTAACAACCCTATGTTTATAAATTGAAAATTGACAAAGCAAAAATAAATACCCAAATTCAAATTTTAAAGTACAGTAAATAATATATTTTGTAATATATAATATAACTAGCGGTCCGCCCCGGCTTCGCCCGTGGTCCCTACATGTTTAAACTATCCTATCTCTCAAGTTGAATCGAACTACACATGGTGTGCGAATTTTATTATAAACGGTTAGGAGTCCATTGAGGACAAACATTGTGACACGAGATTTATATATATTAAGAAGATAACACATGAAAAGTAAAAACCAACACGTTCAAAATCAGCAGAACTTCTTAGCTCGAGCGTCGTTTTTCACAGCCCGTACAAATTTTACGTGACGGCGAACTACAAAAGTAAAACGCGGATTCAATACAAAACAATTAAAGTAACTAACAGTCCACTGCGACATTTTGGCTAATAATTTCAAAATACTTTAGCCTCGTAACAAAGAATTACAAAGGAATTACGCCATAACAAATTGCCAAGTAAAGCGGTGGCCATTTTTTGCAGACGAAAACTCAATAAGCTATTTTCGCGCCCTCTCGCCGTTTTTTCTCCGGACACAGCTGGTTTGCTGAAAAAACGTATGAAAAACAGTTTGCAGGACAATCCGCTAGGTGGCGGTAGCCTTGAAAAGAGGTTTCACAAAAAAGTTTTTATATAAAATTCGATGAATGAAATTGCTGTAAAGACAATTATAAAGTGGTTAAAATTTTCTTTATAATTATTTTACTGGCCGCCAAGGTATGTAACTGGCAGTTTATTATTTATAAGTTATACTTACTAAGTTAAATTCTTGTTAAATTCTTGCTGTAAAATATGTATTGTCAACAATTTAAAAAAATGCAAAAAAGTGTTGTGTGGTTTTATGAAACCACGGTAAAAGTGAAACTGTTCGAACGGTTCCGAACACTGCTTTGTGTAGCGCATGTCGCCTGACGGTCGGCTGCCGAGTAGGTATACCTACTCGGCAGCCGCGATACACGCGACATGCGCTACACAGACCAAAAAGTTTGAGACGATGTAATAAAAGTTTCACTTTAATAAATCATTGTATTTATTTATTGGTAGAGCCTTATTAGCAATTATCGTTAGTTGTGTGTACTTATTTATTCTTAACGCTATATTGCGTAGAAATAACTTAAGGCTCTCCCTACCCAATATAACTAGAACTCTACTCAAAGCAATATAGCATATTAACAACTAAATTTGAAAAGTATATTGAATGGATTTTCATACAATTTTCCCAAATAGATGGTTCTTGCTATAACTTTTTACAGTTATAATTGTTGTAGAAAGGTTTAATATGATATATTTAGTAATTTAAATATGTATTTAAGAAAACAATGAAATGGAAATAATCTCGCCCGTATGCAAATGACATATCTGGTGATAATGGCTTGAACAATGTTTAGTCAGTCTTTGTTAATAACTACCTATAATATGAAGAAAAATCATTTAAAGGAGCAATATAAAATATAATAATTTTCAATCAAATAAAATAAGCATTTCATGATTGAAAAGATATGCAAATCTCGTCTCTTCGGTTTTTCTAAACTATCGTTAATAGATTTCATTACCATTAACAATCTATTTTGAGCACGACACTGAAATCACCATTTTCCATACATTTAGGCATGTAAATCTGAAAATAATTATAGCTTATTACACTATAATTCTTTCGTTTGATCACGTATTGACTCTTCAGGAGCGCATCGCAAAATAGCTGTATAAAAACGTACTATCTTCAAGATATAACACCACCAAATTAAAAAGCCACACCTCAGAAACGAAAGCATCGTAACATTCTCCTTTCCATCCAGCCGGGTTATACCTCAACCCTTTACTGCGCATGTCGCTATACATAAGTAGGTGGAGGAAAAAAACACGAATTTATACCGGGTAAATTTTAAACCTATACTTTTTTTTTCCACTCCAACATTTTTATGTCGATCCTTTCTATGTGTGCGTCGTGCCAGTTTTAATTACGTATCGACTTAATTTGCCTGTGAACCCGGTTGTTTCACGACAAGACCGGGGCTGTGTATTAAAATTTGATAGAGAAATAATTTGTATTGTGTTGTTGAGTCTAGGTTATGTTTTTGTGTGTCCAGTTTTGGAGGGAACATGTGTTTTTGTTTGTGGAACGGTGATTCTGTTACGTTGTTATTGTGTTGATCTCGGGAGATGTGACGGAGGTTGGTATTGCTGTTTTAAATGATTGTTTGACGTGCAATGACGTGTGTTGAACACCTGTTGATGACTCCGTTGCGATCATGCATAGCGTGTCAGTCAACAATGCTAAACGTTGCTAAGTGGACATGATTTAGAAATCATTCGTCGGCAGTTGAGTGTTAATGTGTTTTAATTAGATGCTTTGATTAAATGATGATATAGTTAAGTAATGTATAAATTTAACATTTATATTCATATTTCAAATATAAAATGAGTAATACGTACTTGAAACTTATTACATCCTTAATTAAATTATTATTATTATTATTATTCCATTTGGTATTATTGTTCGAAAATAGGAAAAGAGATAAAAATAATTACTTCCTTTGTATTACTTCATAAGTTATTTTTATACATGCAAATATGATAATAATAGTAGATTACATTTTGTAAGATAACATTCATTCTGATTTATTTTAATTAAATATAATATTACGATTCCCGATATCGATATACTTAAATTCTAATCAAAAATAATATATAAAAACTGCTTCTTAAATAGAAGTGTCATCGGAAGTAAAAATATAACGGTACATTTTTATCCTTATTGTTGGAATTTAGAGGAACTAGTACTATGTTTTGTTAAATATCAGAATGTTTTGGTGCTCTAAAGAACCTAGGTAGTTCATCCAGACTTAGGCTAGGTGGCGCTCGACGATAAATGAAGGGAAGAATTTAATAAATGTTACTAAATTCACGATCTATTAATTAATTATTATTCTCAATATTGTCGACATGCAATTTTAGATTACTATATTACATTTGTCTGTGTGTTGTAAAATGAGAAATAATATGCTTTCATTTTACATTGTTTTAAATAGATTTTTTTTTTGTATTGCTATTGAACGTTGTATATTATAGTGTATCGGGAAGGCACAGGCTCCTGAAACACAGCGAAAGCTATATTAGGAGTCTGGGGTCCTCTTTTTTTTGTGTAATGTATTTTGGTTCAATAAATGATTTTTTTTCAAACGTTCTCCAATAGAAATAATCTGTATCAAAATATATTCGTGTAATTACATTACTTATAACTCGAGATGCACCGTGCATTTACATCAAACGAACATAGAGCTAGAGTTAGAGCAAGAGCATTCTTTCGTGATCTAACATTGCATAGAATCTTTTCGAATGCACTAAGAACAACGAAAGAATGCTACGCCTGTTTACACTAAAATAATTGACATATACTGGGGCTAGAATGAGCATTTTTTTTATTATAGTAAATTGTGATTTGACACCAGTCAAAAACAGCTGAGCGGACTGAATGATTTTCGAGATTTTGGATTTATTTTCACTTGGATTCTATAGTGAAGATAAACCATTCGCGATTCAGAGATCTGTAGAAAAATGGCTGCTGTAACAAAATTTGAATGTTTTTAGCTATGCGTCATCCATAAAACACTTTGTCTTAACCCATTTATCATTTCGTATCATTTTTGCGAGAATAAATCTCGAATAATGAACAAGAGTTACAACCAGGCTGTAAAGGGTCATTCAGACCACGTCTGTTTTATGGTACTGCGCCTCCCACTAAAGGTTTATTTGTAGAGGGTTCACTTTTCGATATAGACCATTGTGCAGTGGAATGCTGACGGGTTATGTTGCAGTTTAAATGGTGGATTTAATTTTGTGGATTTGTTTGTTGTACGAAGCTGTCTACAGTCTATAGGTATTGATGATTAGTATCTATCAGGGAATTGGCGCTGCCTAATATGTGTACCTATAATGTCTTTTAAACAATGCAAACTAAAATTGTTTGTAACCAATTTATAGTGAACAAGACAACCAATAATCACATTTAAAGCCAGATTCAAAAGAATTATTTGCGGGCAACAAAATGTTCAATTAGGTAAATACATAATTAATATCCTAAGAAATAACACAATGTTCATTTCATATAAATTTTCAATAGTATTGATTGAACAAATCTAGCGTAAGAAGACAATTAAACAATGCACTGATCGCTATTTATATTTCAGCTATTAGTATCAAATGGGTCCTATAAAATCCAGTATTGAAACTGCAAACAACTATCCCAAAAAAAAATTCAAAAAATAAAATTGTCATGTCTATACATTCCTAACTCTACGTCATAAATTCATCAACATTGACTCGATGATGCACGGACAGTTAAACAAACGATCGAGCAGTTAACCATGAGAAAGTAACAAATACAATGTTATGCTTTGTAGGTTAAAATTATTTGTTTTTATTCGCGTGCTCTACCGTTGAAAATTTTAGGGCTTTATATACCTATTAAAGTTAGCACTTGAATGTTACTTAGGTAGTAAGTTAAGATACTTAAGTGTTAATTCCGATTAAACAGTAAAGCCTTAATTTTCATTTGCATTTACTAATATTATATTATAGAAGAAAACTTTGATGGCGTGTAAGTTGCAGATAATGGACATACTCGAAAATTACTAAACCGATTTTGAAAATATCTTCACTAATAAACAGCTATAACAACAACATACAATACCTATATAAGGAATAATAATTCCTACTTCGCCTAGACTAGGTTTTGTTAAATTCGTTTTTACGGTCGTGGCACAGATCTAGTTCATAATACAAAGTTCATTAAACATGTTTCTACTAAACTTGATTATAATATCATAGACCATAACGCGGTCATTTCGTAAATAAAACAAATAAAACGCAGCCGAGATTAAATAAAAATGGTGAAGCATGAGCCCACTCTACATATAAAGGGTTCCGTATTAACTACATTTAAAAGCCCCTCTTTGCTTTCAGAATAAATTTAAGCTATGCTTGATGTAAACAACAAACTTAAATTGTTTCAAGTACATTTCACCATATCACGCTACAAACTTTTTTTATTCCAATATCTTTGGCAATTACAATATCAGAATACACACTACATGGTAGTTAGCATTAAACATAACATTTCTATAATAATACTATCACAGCCCAAGTCACCTTAATACATCGATAAACTACTAAAAACAACTAATAGACACCATAGAACCAAGTCTATCCCATAGAGTTTTCATTCTAACGAACCCAAAAACTAATGATACCAAGATTCGTTCTGGCGAACGCAGCTTCCGTTCACAATTTTGAGTGTAACTTTTTTTCTATCTCGCTCACATATTTTTTAACTCGTTTTTTCATCTATATGATTGTTTTCGGAACTTATAAGCGCTAATGATGATCGTTCGGCGTAATTCGGTGGTTGTTATTATTGAGCAAATTTTTTGTCAGACAAATTGAATGGAGCCTAATGGATTGTTTCTAAGAATCCGGTGAGATTAAGCCCCGATCGCGTCTGATGGATTTTATATTAAAATCTTGTATTTTATTTCCGTGGGTGTTTTATTAAATTTGATTATGATTCAGGATCCTTTGGGAGTATCAAATTCGGTTTTAGTTTTTTTAGCGGATGTGTGTGATGTATTTTATGTTATTATTTTACTGTTGTATTTAAATTAATGGAAGGAAGATAAACGATTTGACTCCATTAAAACTATTTAAGTAAAATACAAAGGCTAAAATTAAGATATGGTATAGTATCTTTGAAATAACAAAATTTACAGTAGGATTTAGGAAGTATTTAAGGGCAAAACAATGATAAAACAAAATGTATATTTTTAGATACTATGGCTACTGGCTAGCTACTAGTTTTTTTTTAAACTATGTATTATGTTAAAGAGGAAATACTGTATTTGATTTGCTAATTGTGCATTTATTATATCATAAAAAAAGTGAAGTCCCGTGTCCCCGTAGTGGGGTAAGGGGCAGATGCATTATGCATACATCTGTTTCACTGATCGATTTTCTTTAGAGACAAGTAGGTGATCAGCCTTCTGTGTCCTACCAGACCGAGACATTTTTTTTCTCCGTCTCCACCGGGAATCGAACCCAGGACCCCTTGGTTCTACGCTCACGCGTCAACCACTGTACCAAGGAGGCGGAATTATATCATAAGTGGGCACAATTTTTATGATCGCTGTAAGCTTCTGTATTTTGAAGTTATTGTATTGAATTACATTTGTATTTTTCAAATAAATTTATGAAGATTTTTGAGTAACTAGTCTAAATAAAACAATATTTACATTTATTTTCAATATCTAAATAAACGTCACGTTGTTAAGTGCGTTTACGAATAAATAATATATAATATCCAACCTATGATCAAAGTATTACTTATACTGAACTATATATTGCTTGAAATAAAAATATTTACTTGTTTAGTAATATGATTTATATATAACAATCACGCGAAATGCCAATTTGTTTATTTTTTCTACAACTATTATGAATAACAAGCTAGTGTATTTATGCATAAATATAAATAAAAATGCTTTATTAGTATCAGTCAGACGATTGTGTGTTTGTCTGTCTATCAACCCCGAATTCATTTTATAAATCGAATTAAAATATTGCTGCATACATAATAATTCTACAAACATGTAAATTAATAACACTACCTTTAGTTTTCGGCTTTCCGTGTACACATCTATACCATATTATAATATTATAAAGTTGAAAAGTTAATCTCAGGAACTACTGGTCCGATTTGAAAAATTATTTCGGTGTTAGATAGCCCAATTATCGAGGAAGGATATAGATATATAATATATATTAGGCTATATTATATCCTCACGCTAAGACCAACAAGAATGGACCACTGCGGGTAAAACCGCGGAGCACAGCTAGTAATAAATATATTGGTTGCAAAATAAAGCAATCTCCGTGTAATTCACGTTGACAATTGAAAGGGAATCATTAGATTATTAAAATATTAAACACATTACCTATAATTTTACCTTTTGCCTAGGTAAAATTATACGTTATGTGTTTAATATTTTATTACCTAGTAATTTGACAATTTGGAGCATATTCTAAAAATATTCATGAAACAAAAAATGGCCTCAGCGGGATTCGAACCTTACCTCGCTTAACCCAACTTCGCCCTAACGCAATATTAAAGAACAACCATATTCTGTACAATTTTCTTGACTCTAGAGGAAGTATAATGAACGATACACGTAAAATACCTTCCATACATAGATATGAGAATTTTCTATTCCATAAAGAAGTTCTCTAATGCATTATCCGAAACTATAAGTTATAGCTACGAAGATGGCGGGTACCGACAGCAAAAAAGTGAGGGCATAAAAATAATAATATTTTAAGATGATTAAAAAAGAATCAAATAATAGATATAATATACCATAATATAATTTTAAAGCCAAATAATATAACTATAACGCCTCTGTAAGTTTGGTTTACATTCAAATTTAAAAAAAATCTCCGTAACGGTGCATTTCGATTAAACAAACATAGAGCCTAGCCTAGAGCAAGAGCAAGAGCATTCTTTCGTAATTTTTAGTGTAAACGAAAACTCGAATTCAGTGTTGTTCAGTAGATATTAGAACATTGCATTGAATATTTTCAAATACACTAAGAACAACGAAAGAATTCTCTACGTCTGTTTACACTAAAAGAATTTGACATAGTGAGGGTAGGATGAGCATTCGCTCGTTTGATGTAAATACATCGTAAAACCACTAGTAACCTACATAACCAACGTCAAGGAGTGACGATTATCCATACTAATATTATAAATGCGAAATTAACTCTGTCTGTCTGTTACTCAATCACGCCTTAACTACTGAACCAATTTGCATGAAATTTGGTATAGATATATTTTGATACCCGAGAAAGGACATAGGCTACTTTTTACCCCGGGAGATAGGATAGGTTTTATCCCGGAAATACCACGGGAACGGGAACTATGCGGGTTTTTCTTTGACTGCACGGGCGAAGCCGCGGGCGGAGAGCTAGAATTTAATAATGTATCTTATGAATTGTCTGTTTTATTATTATTATAAGAACTCAAACTGTCGTTTTAAATGATTAATCTAGTTTTAATATTTACGCAACATATTAAAATTAGAACTTCAACCTTCATCGAGTACTTTTAATTTTTTCTATTTTTTAAAACGATAAAATTATAATATTAACCGTAAAAAGAAGGTACGGTATACAAAAAATTCCAAATACGAGACATGATTGGTACGATATTTTCAGCTATGTTTGAAATCCTTTGAAATAAATTCATAGAATATTTTATATATTTTCTGACCGTACGAGGTATTATTACAAGCACGGCCAACAATATGGGAACATTACATAATAACTTAAAATAATTTAAAATGAATGTTTATGATCTACTTTTATTAAATAAATATTATAAATATGAGACATACTACTTATGTGATAAGTTTGATTTGATGTATTTTTAGTTATCATCATTTTATTCTGTATCCTTATTATTTAGTTCCACTTCTTAAATGTAAATTCACTCACTGGCGATTTAATTTCTTATTTTATCTTTTTTTTTTTCAATTTCACAAAACTCTTTCTCCAAAAATTATAATAAAATTTGAACACGATAAACGTACATATCACACGCATTTTTGATACTACGTCATTTTAATACTTTTGCACTATAATAGTTATAATCACTTATTAAAGCTAAGATGATGATTAAAGTCATCAGATATTTCACATTTACCTATACAATACATGCTATTTTACAACTAGCTTTTCTTGTAAATTTTCTTGGCCTGCACTATACTATCTATTCCAAAGCAAAAGGCCGTAAGTACGATATGAGCTGTGCGATGTATGTACACGAGATCTTGTGTGTGTGTGTGTGTTAACATAGCTTATAGATAAACAAGATAATACTATTAACGTAAGATGACGTGAATTTGGGTTTTTCATTAAATAATCTAGTTAATAAATATGAGCCTATAATTGTTTATACAGACATAATTCTGTAAATCAATAGCAACAAACACATTTTAATGAAATGAAATTTTTATTCGTCAGAATTGTGGAAACAAAGTTTTATGGAAGGATATTTATTAAATAAATAAAATAACAACTTAATTCAATCAATACTTTAATTACCATCACATTGAACAAAAAGAAATTCCAGTATATTTTCAGACGAGAACAATTATTATTGACTGATAGAGAAAAAAATGCTTTTGATTTTTTTCAGTAGGTTTAATTTTTCAAACCGTTATTATTTAATTTTCTATATGCAGCTGAAATTTATTTTATGTATTGCAAGGAAGCTTGCATGTGGATTCTTCCGTGTTTGATTCGATTTCTGATTTTCCGGAAGATGCTGTGTCATCCTCTGACCCCTATCAGTCTGCTTAAATCACATGATGGATGATCCATCTAATCTGTAGAAAGAAAGAAACAGATACATTTTAGTTTTAGTTAAAAGTATAAATAAATGAACTTTAGTGATTGTTATGAAGATATTAATACAACAATAAAAACATAATAAAAAACACTTAAAACAAACAAGTCAAATTAACCTTTATTTCTGTAACTGATACTTTAGCCTTTATGTCAAAATGTATTCTCAATTACAAGATAAGGTGCTATAGATAAACAAACATACAAACATAATCTATAAAATTATTATCAACGCTTAATATTCAACGTTTATTTTGCTGACTGCGGCAATGTCCAAAGGACGTATTTGCTTAAATTATACACAATATTATATTAAATAAATAGATTCAATGAGGTTTTATAAAAAAATCGACAAGATATTTTATCAAAATTGCATCACTTTAATTTTAATTTCGATTGTAACATCATATATGTAATCTTTTTTGCGATATTATTCTGTGTGACGTGTACATGTAGAGTCGTTCTAGAAAGGCTGGTCGAATGAAGCCTAATTTAATAAATAGATATCTAACAAACTAGATTAAGCTATAAGCTATCAATACCAGAAAATGCTTAATGGGACAAAACCAGGTTCAACTTATTATTCTATGAATTTTCTAAATTAATATTTTATTATCATCTTAGGCACATCTAGTTTAGTACTCATTTCTAACATCTACGTCAATACTTCATACGAGAAGGTGCACACAGAGAAACCTAGTCTATTCGCTCTAGGAATAGCGCATTTGAAAACTGTAGAGTCGATAATATCAAGTTCGTTTAAAAATATTATGCTCTACATATTGTTTTTAAGCTATTGCATAGATTCTATCGTGGGCCTTAAGCGCGGGGACCGAATCCAGAAATTCCGTAACGAAAAAACCTCACGCTCCCCACTCCGACGGGCACGGAGGTGTGGCTTGAAAGCATGCTATGCAATAGCTTTAACGCGGCAGTCCTCGAGTGCCACACGTCTTTTTTTAAGCTATTGCATAGCTTCTATCGCGGGCCTTGAGTTCAATTTAATGAGAGAGATATAGAGACGTTTTGTTCAATTTAATCAATCCCCACTTAAAATATTTAATTTAACGATCGATTAATGTAATTTATAATACTTTTAGATTTAACACATCCTTATTATAATAGTCATAATATTATCAAGAACTAACTGGCAATCATTTGATTTCATTTTGGTATTAAAATATCATGTCAAAAAATTGCACAAAAAGTCGACTCCATTCCACTCCCTGTGATCGGCCACACATGCACAAACACACACACGCAAACCCACCTGTGTGCGAGCTCGTCTTGAGAATAATATATTTTTGTTGCCTTTATATATTTTTTACCGTATTTTTATATCTTACCTCCATATATGTGAAGTTTTTCTTCAGTTTCGTTCTGAAATTTTATATTCAAAAGATATTTTAAAAGTAACTAACGTTCAGGAATAACATCTCTTTGATATACGTTATTTTCATTCATTTAGTTTCTGTGGTGCAGTGGTGAGCCTATAAATAGCAGAGAGGTTACGGGTTCGATAGGTTTTAAGAAAAATACTTGTAAAGTAATAAGCCCCGAGCTCTGGGGTATGGGGCTTCTTTTAACGACTTCGTCTCCGAGGAGTTATAAACACCGTATATGGTCTATACGAAAGGAAGCTTTTCTTGGAAAACTAAAGAATTTTAAGCAAGTCCCTTTGTAGGGTTTGGGACAAATGTATTGTTAAGGTGAAACAAATCTCGTTGTGGGGTATGGGACGGGTTATATGTCTTTTATATTGATTTTCTTAGCAAAAAGATTTAGTTTTCTGCGCCAGACCAAGATATTTTTAAACGATATGCCTATAATAAAATACAACGTGACACTGTCAATTTTTAGCGTCTTTTTTAAGTCTGCCGGGAATCGAATCCTGAACCTATGGATTGTAGGCACCTAATACTATGAATACCATTGTGGTATTACAGATTTAGTAACACAACAATTTATAAAATTACATTAAATTAATTAAATGTTACAATATTATCTTAAAATATCATCATCATCATCATCACCAATACAAGTTTATTCATACATTGGAAATAAGCAAGGAAGACTGTGAAATAAGTTGTTAATTCCAAAAGGTTCTTTTAACCAATTAAGAAGACCTCTCTGAAATATGAAAGCTCTTACGTAGTAGAGATCAAGCAGTTGGTCTTTTATTATGAAGTGTTTTGTATAATATGAATTATGTTTCAAACTCAAACTCAAACATTTATTTATTCAATTAGACTTCTTATAGAAGCACTTTTGAAACGTCATTACATATTTTAAAATTTACCATATGTTATAAATAGTAATGCTATTAAAACGATCTATTATTATAATTATCAAATTAAAAGCACTGGATTAAGACGTAAATGTAGAGTTTAGGATAATTTAGTTTCTAGATATTTATTTGTATTAGGTAGGTAATTGTATACCTACAGTTATATAATTTTAATCTATAATTTCGAACATTAGCCGGAATGCACAGACAATTCAACATTGATGATTATTGTTTAGTTATTCTGATGAAAGCTGATATCGCAAATGTTATTTGTATTTAAGGTCTAAGATTTTTCATCGAACATATCTGAAATCGGTCAAGAACGTATGTGAATTGCTCTATATGCATTACGCATCCAATTGAAAAACTTAAGTAAGTTCAATACTATTATCAATCGATTTTTATAAGACATTTTGAACGCTTACTTTAATGAGAAATGTGTATTTAACGTTAAAATATTCATGAATGGGCATTTCATAGGCTACCTTTAACATTTAAAAAAGGAATTTCATAGAACACATTTTTTTAATAATAAAAAAACACCAATAAAATGAGTGTATATTACAGAGATATCTATACAATTTTTTCATCCCGCCTCGCTTGCTCTAACACCTACTTTGTTATATTATTCACAGTTTTATATTCTAGGTCGAACAACTTCTTGGCAAAATTCTAGCTTGATATGCAGGCAATATGTCAATTTAGCACTAACAAAATATGACGTCATCGAGCACTAAAAAATATCTATAACTAGTTACGACACCCGGTTTTGCCTACGTTTTAAGCTACGTAGAATCTGATTACACTACAAAAATATAACGATCGCCTATTCATAATAAAATGAACCACCTTTCATTTCCTTCATGTAGAAATTGGACATTAAGAAAGTCTATAAATATCAATAATAACTTTATTTGATTAAGTTTGAACTAAGCAACTTATTTTTTAAACAAAAGTTGTAACTGAGCTAAGTGTAATATGTAAGTAAAGTGATTGCAGTTAGTAAGTTAGTTGAATTCAATGAAGCGAAGCCAGGGCGACCTCTTGATTTACTTGTGTCCCTTTAGATGTGTCGAAATAGATTTCAACGACATTAAAAACGTTCTAGTTATATTTAGGTATTATCTTTCAGAATATACAGAATGTGAAATAATTTTTGAATAATGATACGAATGAAAATTGTAAAATAGCTGTAAAACTACGAAAACATAAAAACTCGAGACAAACACGAGAGAATAAAGACGTACATCAAATTATTTCCCAACGAACGTTCCTCTCCGATTTAATAAAAAACCTTTAAAAATAAAGAAAAACCATAAAAGCAGCCGTCTTGCGATGCGTTATCATTTTTATATGTCCCCCTCCCCCCCTCAACCCTTTCCACCCCCCGCCTCCTAGATGCAAGCTCACACACACACACAAAACGACTATAAATGGGTTAAAGAAAAATGTGTCTACCTGAAAACGTACGATGCATGCATTTTTTTTACTCGCCTTACATTTTCTTTTCCATCCGCGATTCTCATATCGCCGATATAAAACTGAAAAATACATTTAAAATGAACGCACAAAAAACGCCCTTACAGCGTCACGATAAAGTCACAAATACGTTGGTACCCACAAAAAACGGAACACTACTACACGAAAATTTTCGCTCGCATACACCGAACCGCGCCGTTTAGAAAAAAAAGTAAAACACACACATATATAAATTGCATGCAGTTCGAAAGGGATGCACTCAGAGTCATAAAATACGCACACAAGTGCACGAGGTGCATACACATGTCCCGCCGTCTTCACAGACGTGCACGTATGACGCGGCCACACACACACGCGAGCCGAAGAAAACCATCCATGTGTTGTGGAAATGCTTTTCCTTGCAGCAACCTCTCGGGAAGAGTTTCATAGCGAATACCTCGCGGTAAAGACATCTCGTTCTTAAAAATTCAATCTTTTAAAATCAAAACAATAGCCGAGATGGCTGACAAAAAATTAAATTAAAATAGTCAACTAATCGATCGGTTATGCCGTTCGAAATTCAAAAACATTCTTCACTCGTTTCGCGGTGCGCGTTCCAAATTCGAAGTGACAAAAAGCGTTTAAAAAACGCCTCGGTGACAGATTTACGCGCCAAATAAGTGATGTCCGCGATTATATCGATAATAATTTAATGGAAATAATTGGATTGATAATTGAATGTTTTGATTGCATCGTTAGCGTTAATGGCATAAGACACGTGCGCATTAGTGATGTAAATGTGTGCATTAATGAGTGTGCGGTGGTGTGCGTCTGTTGTCTTTGTAGATTGCCGATAAGGCTGTGTTAGCACTAATTTGAAACATTCCTGTTTTGGTTGCTAAGAAGACAATTCTAATATGATTTAATGTTTCCAATTAGAAAAGTAATTGGGAATATAAATAAGAATTTAAATATTGATGTTACAATACATTCTGGCAGTAATAATCTAGTAAAATGTTTCTAATATAAGATCAAATTTCACTTTTTATCACTTCAAATTTCAAAATAAGATTACGATGACGATTAAAATATATTAAAGATTATTAAAATATATTCTAAATGTGTTGAGTGTTATGAAATTTATAGCATAATTATTACTATTAAGAATCGTAATTGATTTAGAAATAAAATTTGCAATATAGGTATAGATTATATAGATAAAAAAAATAATCAATTATAGGTACCTATTCGTATATTTAATTTACTATGACAACAAAATATAATTATCGATAATCATGTAACATCACTATTTCTTCTAATAATTTATTGATTATTTCTTACTAGTACTTGTATAAATTTTAACTAAAAAAATAATATGTAATAAGCAATGTTCTAATTAGTCCAAATGGACTATTGAAATTAGTTTCAACTGTGTAGACACGGCCTTAGGAATAAGATTGACGGCTGAAACTTATAAGATCAAAGATATAGCTAAATAGACAAATTACTTTTTACAAATTACTTTAACTTTAAATTCTGCACAGTTATAATACTATTATTATTTATTGGTTTTTATTATATTTATATTTATTTTCAACCTAATCAATTAAGTCCTGAGTTTTATACGTAATTGGATAATTTTACTATAGACATTTTTATTTACTCTACATATAATTATATTGATAATTTAATATTTTGTACATTAGTTACCATAAAAATAAGGAGTTCATAGGTAGGTAAATAATAAATATTTCTAATACCTTTATTATATTATGAAAAGTTAGCACAATGGAAATAGTAATTACGGGATATTTATATCCATAGAAAAATAATTTTTATACGTGTAAAAATGTATTTATATGTTTTGTTAGTACATAATTATTAATCTAGGTACTACATTAATCCTTAAAAATAAACTTAATCATCTGATATTTCATAAGTTTTAAACACTAATTACTAGAACATTACTACTTAACTCGACAAACATACATAAATAAACCAACCCTTATATTTAACTGTCCCCAATTCTCCAAATATAAAAGGTATCTAAATATTTTTAGATGACCTACTCCAGTTCTAACAGTCGATACTAATTTATTTTTATTTTATCATGACCTGGCTAGGTTTTAAATTGGAATCAGGTATATCCCTAAAATATAAAAATGTTTGTTTCATGAGGATGAGTCTAACCTATTTTATGACCTAGTAGCAAGGTAATTAGGTCCAATTTAATTTACTCTAAATATGGCAAAAAATGATAAAAAATGCAGTAAGTTATCATTTAACAATATCATCTGCAAATACAACGATATTATGTCAAATCAATTGGCTCTTTTATTTAAGTTTCATTTTCTCTAATTGTGTTATGTGATTTTGAAAAAAGATCGACTTTTCGTTAGTCAACTAACGAAAAGTCGATCTACTACCGAAATGTTTCCAAAATATAGATACTTATATTTTTAAGAGTGACTAGATGCTTATCAATTGATAAGAGATACAGCTCTTTATTATTACATAGATAAAAAGCTTTGGAAATTACGGTATAACTATGAACTTAATTTTTTCATGAACAAGCTTTTATAACGCTTGAAACAAATTGATATTTATTCTAATCAATAACATTAAGTAAAATATACAAAATTGCACAAAAGTATTTATTTATTGAAAAAATAAGTATACAAATACTATTTTGCTAAGTGAAAAAGTGAAGTTGTCGATGTTCACATTTTATTCGAATTTAGCGTTTATCTTTGAGATCAATTTATTGTTCAATACACAATTATTTAAGAAACTTACAAAGCGTATTTTTAAATACTCTGTTGCTAAATCAATTTTAAATTAATTCAGAATTTTATTAAATGCTCTATCCACGACCTAAACAAATACTGCAAATATTGATTATCCTAACCTCAAACTCAAAATCACAACATATTATCCCACACAACGTTAGGGTCTAAATCTAGGAGCTCGAAAATCAAACACTGGTATATTACTACTAATGCTATCTGTACCTGTAAGCTCATTACACAGCATCGCTATTGTTGGTGACTCTGTGTCTCTCCCGTCGAACACTTTGATGATGTCCGCGCGACGGAGACAGCTGAAAATACGATTAGTTGTTAGGTTCTCTAGGTTTACTTTGGAAAATTAGATATAGGAGAGAGAGAAAAATATAGGAGAGAGAGAAAAATAAGAATAAAGTAAATTATATTGATAGAAACAAGATCTTATGTAAAGAACAGTTTGGATTTAGGAAAAATAGTTCCACTTCATTAGCATGCTTTGATATGGTGAAAGAAATAATTCAAGCCTTCATCGAAAAAAAACCCGTAAGCGCTATATTTCTAGATATGAGCAAGGCATTTGATTTTGTAGACCATGAATTACTCTTGCTTAAGTTAGATAAATATGGTATAAGAGGAATTGCCAAAGAATGGATTGCTAGTTATTTAAAGGATAGAAATCAGTTTGTGGAAATACAACAAATAGTAAATCAATCAAGAAACGTATATAGATCAGTAAAAAAAACTAATAGATCAGGTGTACCACAAGGAAGTGTGCTCGGCCCGTTTTTATTTCTCTTGTATATTAATGACCTACCGAAATCAGTGAAACACAAATCAGTTTTATTCGCAGACGACACTACCCTAATTGTTAAATGTACTGAAAAGGAAACGTACGAGAGAGATATAAATGAAGCAGTTAAAAATATTGTAAAATGGTTAGAAGACAACAATCTTAAAATTAACTTATTAAAAACAAAAATAATTCAATTTTATACAAAGAATTGCTCCAAAATAAACCTAAATATAAAGTGTGATAACCAAGTAATAGAACAAGTAGATCATCATAAATTCTTGGGTGTTTTGTTGGATGAAGGTCTAAAATGGAACAAACATATTGATTACGTTTGTGACAGAATTAATCGTTTCGTTTACGTATTACGGCGTTTAAGAGATACTGTTTCTATGAATGCAGCAATAAATGCTTATCATGCCTACGTTTCCTCTGTACTTTCGTATGGAATCATTCTTTGGGGACAATCTTGTGATGTGCGGAAGGTATTTGTCTCACAAAAAAAATGTATCAGAGCTCTGTGCGGTTTGAACCAAAGAGACAGTTGTAGACCTCTGTTTAGTAAATTACGGATCCTTACTTTAACTTGCATGTACATAAGAGAAGTATGTTTATTTGTAAAATATCACCCGGAATACTTTAAGAAGAAAGGAGAAGCAAATTCGCATATGTTGACAAGATACCAAAACAAATTACATTTCCCAACGTGTAGAATTAACAAAGCTAAAAACAGTGTAATATTTATGGCTATTAAAATATATAATAAAATACCGGACAATTTCAAGGAACTACCAGTAAATTTTTTCAAAAATAAACTGACGAACTGGTTGATGGTGAAACAATTTTATGACATTGAAGAATTTATGACTTTTAAGTAGTGTAAACTGAATTGTGTGTGATAAGTGTGTGATATAATCGTGTTAATCGTAGTGCATTCGCGTAATTGTGAAAATTGAATTGTGTGTACATTTAAATAATTAGACTAATCAACTTTCTTTTCAATATTTGCACACCCAATCAATGGGTAGAATGTATTAGCCACATAATATTGTAATTAAAAACATCTATAATTTGTAACTACATTCTTGCAAATAAATATAATTTGAATTTGAATTTGAATTTGAGAATAGCTGTTGCAATTGCTATACCATTAAATAATATGTAGGAGCAATGGTAGCCTAATCGTTAAGGCCTTGGACTGCGATCAAAACGTTAGAAATATCTAAAGACAAACGTCGAAAATCTTATGCTTGAATTCGAGCTACTTTAAAAGTGTCTTACATATAAATAATAAAATATATACTCTATTTATGGGGTATACCTATTATTCTATTTAATCACCGTGAAAAGAATTTCTGAATGTGTGAATTATCTCGTAAAACACAAGAATACAATATTTCTATTTTCATAACACACATAATCTAAAGATATTAAGCTCCAAGGTTCTCCTATGTAAGCTTTTAAAAGATTCTGTTAGAACTGGGTTATATCGACATTTTATGTTTTTAAACATTTGAATTATTTCTTCTAAAACAAAGCGAATTGCGTGACTTTATTTTAATGGAGTGCTTGTTTTGTTCGCGTTTAGTTGTTTGACCTAGAACTACATTCGAATGAGGCTGGAGTATATAAATTGTCTTGAGTACTCGTTAAGTATCCTAATTATATGAAATATATTAATATTATATAAAATTCTCGTGTCACAATGTTAGTCTGCATACTCCTCCGAAACGGGTGGACCGATTCTCATGAAATTTTCTGTGCATATCGGGTAAGTCTGAGAATCGGCCAACATCTATTTTTCATATGTACCACGGGCGAAGCCGGGGCGGGCCGCTAGTTAATATTATAAAATAGGGTGGAGAAAACTGTTTTTATTTTTAAAATTCGAAGGTTTGATAGAAAGGTCAAAAAATTGTATTAATAGATAAAATCGATCAGCTTCAGTGTGGGTCACGATTATTTTAGGGACATTGCATGGGACATAAAATATGTTCAAGTTGAGATTTAATATTTATTTACACTTCCACTTTTTTGAAAAAAAAATAATGTAGAGTAATGCATATTTGATTCTGGTGGTTTTTGTCTAAAAAATCAAGCGTATCTAACTCATATTTATCTTCATACGTAAGTAGAGTTGTTTCATAACGCTAGTAGAAACTATAAGGTATTATATTTTTCCTTTTTTACAGTATTAGTCTTGTAGAAGTATCAGATAAGAATAATTTTAATTTTATTCAAGACTTGTATAACCTTAACCTGTTTCTAATATACATATACATATAGAAGCAAGATCAAAGGTTTACCTACAAAATAGCACTTAGTAGGAAAGTTTGAGATGTATGCGAGGTTTTCAGTGGCCGTCTCCCGAGATTACACTGGTTTTGGTTTAAATGGCTTCGAGGTTAGGCTCTTACATTATAAATAACTATCGCTATATAGGCTTATTTATAACTTGTTCTATATATCCCGCTGTATTCTATAAGATAGCAGCACAGCTCTATGTTATTGAAAAAAAAAAGGTTTCAGGCAAAGACAAATGTAACTATAGTTGAGATTAATTTGTAGTACATAATGCAGTGTATTTTTTATACCGTTCAGGCATACATTATAATATAATGGACATATATGGCGTTGGTTATATTTTAATCCTAATCATGGATGTAGAGTTTCATATGAAAAATTTTATTGCTAATTTTATAGTAAAATATCATATTTTGTTCCCTTTCTCTTAAAAGCTTGTTGACCTAAGTCCTAAACTTATTAGTGCATACATATTATAATATAAGTTATCCAATATGTAAATATGATACATGACTTTCACGTTTTATATTAAAAAAAACTGTAACAAAACATTATAAAATGATATTTTTTATGTTTACAGTTCACTACGTCTCAAGTAGCAGTAAAATCATACTTGACTTGGTAATTTTAAATTGTATAAACCGTAGTCTGAAGTTCAGACAATTTTCAAACACTTGAATTGAAGTGTCTTAAAATTGCTTCAGTGTCAAATTTTGGAGCTTTATCACAAAAGTTAAATATTATAGCTATCGATCTATATGTATTTATAAGGAAGCCGTGTCATGTCACCAGTTAAAGCTCAAGAACGGCTGATTACATTTTCATAATTTTTTGATTGTTGGATAATAACTGTTAAATTTTAAAAATGAGTAACATAGCGACTAACCGCTGAGAATGGCTATTCCTACTGATATTATTAATGCGAAAGTTAGTGAGGATGGATGGATGGATGTTTGTTATTCTTTCACGTAAATACTACGGAACCGATTACAATTATTTTTTTTGTAGGTAGCTGAATACCCAGAATAAGACAGGTAATACTTTTATCCCGCAAATCCCACACGAACGGGAACTATGCGGGTTTTTTTTCGACAACGTGAAAGAAGTCTCGGGTGGAAATCTAGTTTAAAATAATTTAATGAATCTCCTTGTTTTAAATGAACACTTCATAAAAATGTAAACTTCACTTTATAACTTGTAAAATAATATTCTCTAGCAAATAGCTTTAAGAGTGTCCGCCGCTCTCGTGGACCAATAAATCTAATTCTCGTGGAAGAGCAAGCAAGGTAGCGGAATTAAGTTAGTTAGCGTCGACTCTAGACAAGGTTGATGTTGGACTCGTAAAATTATAGGTTATTTATATATTTTAGCATCTTTTGAAGGCTCGTTATCGTTAGAAAGTTGATGTAAAATATAATGTAGGTGGCCAAAATGTTGTAAAAGGCTATCTTGTTTACATTATGGATGAGATATTTAAAAATTCGTATCTAGATACATTTTGGGTAGATACATAGTACATGGGTATTATAATTAAATTGGTAAAGTTGTAGCTACTAAAAGTAATTCAATTTGACCTTAAAATATAATTAAACTAGATGTTATAGATATTATCGTAAAACAATTACGAGGTTCCATAATTTAGTGAATATAAAGCTAGAATTTATTTTTCCACCAAAATTTATCGTTAACCAAAGGTTTCGCTTGGCAATTTTAAAATATTTAAGTAATGCAATTTATTCTTAAGATTTGGAGACAAGGGCTCCTGAATTACAAGTTTAATTAAAGTGGCTTAACAAAGCATTTCGTTAACGTAAATCATTTGGTTTTGAGTGAAAAGCTCCTTTGAAGTTTCTATTCATTACAGTGCTGTTTTATAAAAACAAATTGTCATTAATTTAATAAGAGGAGAGTAATGAAAACAGGGATGTTCTGTAACTTGATTTGGCATAAACTAATTTAGGCTTGTATTGATTTTTTTATTTTCTTAAAAAGTTTCTATTTCTAGATTTTTAATTAACATCTCATTTTTATACAAAACTAATCATGATTATATAATAAATTTGGTCAAAAATTTACAGGAACCTAATATATAATAGGGTAAATACATAATATAATTCTAATATACATCCAAGGATCAAATCATAATTATATTCTGACCCTCTGTTCCTAATGGTCGTGGGAGGTCTAAAGGTCCAATTATCTAACCCTTTACTTACTCTCCATTATTTCAAGGTGGCTTCTTGTTTACATTGATAAAAAAGTATTGATCCAAGTACTCATAAAGTTTCTTTGAATTGCACTTTGTGCTAGTATTTCTTTATAAAGGAAGCAATACGAGTAATGTTGGAAAGAAAGGTTATATTTCTTGTTGTTCGATTTGTTGTAATTATACGAAGATTATACAATAATCTACTAATATCAGAACCTAGATATAACACAAGATAAAAAGTAAAACAACTAAAACCCAACTACGACAAAAAACGACGCTGAAAAAGTATAAAACAAAAGTTAAATTGATGAACTAATAAAGAAGCTATGAACGAAAAGATGTGAATTATATGCAATCAGCCCATGAATACAGGTAAAGTCACAAGCAAATGCTAGTAATATATATATATTCAAAATGTGCAAGTAAAAAGCTTTCAAATGATACCAAACACGGCATATTTATCTTAACTTTATTTTTTTACTCTGTATATTTTGTCCACTAGAGGGCGCCACATTAGATTTTGTGAAACCCCATATAGCCTATAACCAGCGGACAATTAAGACGCTTCTAATGATATGTCATTTGTCGAATTCTGATAAGTAGTTTAGAAGTTACGAGGGAACAGATGAACATACATACATACATACATACATATATACATACATACATACATACATACATACATACATACATACATAGCCTGTCAAAATCATAACCCTCCTTTTGCTTTGCCGTAGTCGGGTAAAAAATGTAGGTACTGCAAACAAGCGATAAAAAAATATAATACACTATGTATATGTAATTACCTATACCAAAGTCAGGAATGTTTAAGCCATAAAAAATTGCACAATTTGAAAAACTTTCGTAGTTCGTCTAGGTAACTTATCAGTTTTTGGCAATGCCACCCAAACTATATAGTCTGAACTATTTCGTAAGAAATATAAAAAGTTCCAAGGTTTATTTCCTGAACACGAATAAACTAGATACATTGAAAAACGATGCAATTAAAACTATAATGTAACTTGTTGAACACCGAGTTGAAGACAAATTGTAACTTGATTTTTTTATATCATCGAAGCGGGTGAAGATAAACTAAAAGACACGTGAATCAATAAAACTCTATTTTATTTCCAGTTACGGTCCAGCCACCTCCTAATCCAACGATAGTTCCTAAAAATACCTAAAACTTTAACGAAGAAATATCTATTTTTGTTTTTAAATATAGACTAGATATATTAGATTAAGTGTTAGTGCCAATAATGTCTGTGACCTTATCAAATATTTATGTAAAGAAACCTAACTATCCAATGAAGCGCGAATTTGAAGAATTTAACGGAGATGACAAAGAAACAGCAGATGCTAATTATAGCGATGGGAATTCAGAAATCAGTGACCTTGAAAACACTCCAGATGAGAGTAAAGCTTTAGATTACACAGAGAACACTCTGTCTCTGAATCCAGTCGCTGATTTTATAAAGAAGGAGTTTCTGCCAGAGTTTGATTTCAATCCGTTTCGCCAGAACCTTTGTTTCAAGGATGGTTTCCAGAATGCCAGATCGCCGTTTCTTCTTCCAACACAATTATATAAGAGTTTCCTGGCTACTCTGGGGAAGAGAAGACGGAATGTCAGTGATTGTTATTCGCTTTATTCAAGGAACATGTTGTTCTCAAATGGCTTTAATTATGAAGTATCTGATGATGAGAATAATGGTGATAGGACTGCTGATTCTCCTGATGAGGTAATTTTAAATATTAAACAAAGATCTCTATGAATAAAGAAGGTCTAAGAGATCTCAATTCGACCAGTTGTTTCATAAAAATATCACTTAATAAAGATTACTTACCTGCTTTTGAGAGACCTTAATTAAGTTTTTTTTTTTATAAAAATGAGTGTGTTTTCTTAGTAGAAAAAACACTTGCATAATCTTAATATATATAAATCTCGTGTCACAATGTTTGTCCTCAATGGACTCCTAAACCACTTAACCGATTATAATAAAATTCGCACACCATGTGCAGTTCGATCCAACTTGAGAGATAGGATAGTTTAAACCACGTACCAAGGGCGAAGCCGGGGCGGCCCACTAGTAAATGCTATAAATTTAAAAGCTACAGTATAGGCTAAGGCTATAGATTATATTTCCTGCGCATGTGTTTTGAACATTATATCAGCTGATATAGATTAAATTGCTCACTTACTCTATGGATACCTAAATATTTCGAAGTAATTTTTAAGTTGCGTGTTTGAAGCTGAATGAAACAGTCTGGATTCCTATTAGATTATAAGTTGAGTGTTCTTATGACAGCAGAAGAGTAAAACATGGAAACGGCTTTTATATTTTTAATTTTATTCGATTCAGATTTATGAAATGAGATTCATGTCTATTATTAAGTTATTCATTTGTTATGTTGAAGATCAAAATGTCAAAAGCGAAAGCTCTTTTTACATGCTTTTATTTAATTGATAAAATTAAAATTAGTTAATAGCTTCACTTGTATGTCGTGTTAACGATATGGTTGTTTGTAACCGACTCTTTAAACGGACAGATTAAATTCTAGTATAAAGATTATTAGATATCTTAATATAATATATATATATATATATATAAATCTCGTGTCACAATGTTTATCCTCAATGGACTCCTAAAACACTAAACCGATTATAATAAAATTCGCACACCATGTGTAGTTCGATCCAACTTGAGAGATAGGATAGTTTAAACATGTAGGTACCACGGGCGAAGCCGGGGCGGACCGCTAGTTTTTTCATAATTTGACGTATCAAATATCAATTCACCAAATGTTTCAAGCAATGTAATGAAATACAACCAGAATAACTTGATCTCTATGACCTACGTTGCATCGATACGTAAGAGAGCTCTACATTAAGTGGTATTGAGGAAAATCTTGGTCCGATAAGTGTACACAAATTCTTATAAGATTTTGTTCAATAATATATCTAATAAGGCTGTCGGTTAATTGAAGCAAGAGATTAGTAACCAACAAATGAAACATGAATGATAATACTATGACGAGCTTTTATTAAACTCAAACATTTATTTATTCCATTAAGACTTCTTGTAGAAACACATTCGAAAGTGCTTAAATCGTCATTACATATCGTCAATACATATTTTTAACAATTACCACCGATTCGAAAAGCAGTATCTATGGAGAAGAACCGGCATGAAACTCCATAGTTGCTCTTTTAAAATCATGTCAATATTACAATTTAATTTTACATAACATGTAACTAATATCTAACTACATGATACCTATATCATATATTATATCACATATTAGCTTTAATGTATGTTTGTATGTAACCTTTAGATATAAATAAAATACAAATATGCCAATTATTTAATACATGGAGGTTATCTACATATAATTCTTGTGTAAAATGTATGGAACAGAATTAACTGAAAAAAGATTATGCGATGAATCGATTATGTCCTGAAATTAATTATAATAATATGTACTTGATATTGTTAAAGCAAAGCTGCAGGTTAAAACTGATGTAGTTTTAAATTGAAACGCGATTCAGTTATTTTTTTTTTTCATATTAATTTAACTACTTTTGCCTCTAGATGGCGTTGCCGAATCATGCGCAACAGCTATTTGTTTTTGACAGATTATAAATCGTATTTCAATCAACGAAATGTTGTACAAATAGTCAAATATACATTTTTGCAATAAATTCCATGAAACTTAAATTCCATTCATTCAATCAAGCTTTATCGTTTAGTAGGTACGTAAATTATAAATTCTGTTAAAACTTAAAACCATAAACACACGCAATTTCTTAAACACGCCAATGTTTAAGTAAGTCAGTCGATTAGATATTCACGATTTTTAATATCTTATCGACTGAGCGACTGACGATCTGTATTACAAACTACTACAGACACCATTTTTTGTACTTATACTATACTAGCTTTTTCGTATTTAGTTCGAAGCTATCAAAAGGATATTATAATTGTTTTATGCAAAGGCTTAACAGATTTAAGACTTCCTCTTGTTCCAGAAGGCGGGGGCATCGTCAGCGTTCGTGTGGAGCGGCGGGGGGGTGACGGGCGGAGGGGGGCAGGAGCAGGCCGCGCAGCAGACCTCGGTGCCCTCTGGTGGGTATTATCTGTTTATTTATAAAATTTATAAATATTAAAAAGATCGTGTCAGAAGTGAAACTTCTTTGGAGATTCCAAGATACCGAAATCGTCGCCTTATTCCATGACGTGACGGTATTGCCATGACGCTACCTTGAAATTTTACTCTCAACGTGCCTTGAAGTTTCACTTTAATAAAAACCGTATTATTTTAACAAAATTTTGAATTCTTCTACATTAAGACATGTAGAGCAGGGCACTTATAATATTATAGTATAGATATTATATAAAATAATATTTTTTTTTCCTCTACTTAACGTACTGCAAATATATATATATATAACTTTTCAGTAGTCCCTACCATATATCTCCAAGCTCTTCGATTATAAGTAATCTTACTTTCTGAACCTTTTAATCTATACTAATATTATAAAGCTGAAGAGTTTGTTTGTTTGTTTGTTTGTTTGAACGCGCTAATCTCGGGAACTACTGGTCCGATTTGAAAAATTCTTTCGGTGTTAGATTAGCTCATTTATCGAGGAAGGCTAGCTAGCTAGGCTATATACCATCACGCTGCGACCAACAGGAGAGGAGCCACGGGGGTGAAACCGCGCGGAGCGGCTAGTTAAAGATAAACTTACTAGAGAAAGCTAATATTATCGATAAAATAATATCACAAAAGAAAGCTTTGAGAATTCGCAGCAGACAGACAGCCGCGAGCGATACAAGTTTAAACGTACGTGTCTTTTTCGTATTAAAGTATGTTTGTTTCAAGGTTTATGAAAAAATAATAGAGTATATTACTTTATCTTAGTTTTTACTGTAGATATACACTATACTCTATATTTGCCCGCGGTTTTACTTATTGAAACTTGCATTTATTCGTCCAAGTTTTTAAAAAGCTCGTATGTCTCAATATTGGTTTGAACCGTTGCAGTTGATTCAATTGTTATTTTTAATTCAAAACTAATTTCTTTGTACCTATTATTAATATTAGAATTATAACATGATTTGGTGATCATTTTATTAAGATGTGCATCACACATAAATTCTTCTTCTTTTTAAATTAAAGTTACTAAGTAAAGGAACTGTTAATTTAACTTTTTCCGTCTCTTTTTCTTAGTAAAAATTCACGAAAAATTTGATTTTTTAAGAATTCTTGAAATAATTGTTTTTTCTCCTGCCTTTAAATGACCGGTTAAAGTACCAGAAAAAGTCATGTTTCGAATTCCTTTCCTGTTTCGTTTTTCGTGACTAAAACCCAAGGTCTACCACCAGGTACCCAGGGTGGTGGTGCCCAGGGCCTGGTGCACTGGATGTCGGTGATGGCTGAACACATGGGAGGGGGCCACGACCCCTCCCACTACGCCCTGCCACCATGGAACAACGGTGGTGTTGATGTAAGTATTACGTTTAAGATCTATTTAGTCATCATCATCATCAGCCCATATACTGCTAGGACTTGGGCCTCCTATGAGAGTACAGGCCATGTACAGGCCATAATCCACCACGGTGGCCAAGAGTGAGTTGGCAGATATGACATGTCGTCGAACTTTGAATAATTGTAATGTCGGTTTCCTCACGATGTTTTTCTTCACCGTTTTAGCAGTGGTGATGTTATAAGCATGAGCAGATAAATTGAAAAATCTATTTATTTCGTAGGTAAATCACCATCGTTTGAAATTGGCACACATTTAAAAATAGCGTTATTCCTACCTCAATTTTTCTTTAGGTAACATAATAAAAAAAACCTTCACCAAGAGTAACATACAATTACGTACAAAGCCATTTTTTTTTTTGATAACGATATTCCATACATTTAAATTTGTTCAGACATTTTGCAGTTATAGTGATAAAAAAAACACAAAAAGATACCATTTTTGATACAGATAACGAAAAATTCGTTATTAAACAGATGCATATGATTTTTTTTTAATAATTATGGTTATGGATAGATATAGATAAAAATCAGTGAACCAGTTTAACCAAGTACCAAGCACGTAACTTAATCTGAGGTTAACACTTACTTAAGTAACTTGGCTGTGCTTAATAGCAGCAATTATAATTCATTTACATATTGTTTAACAAGTCGAAGTTTAATGTGGCGATTATGCACAGGTTTCACTTAATAACTTAAAATGTTAATAGTATTTGTATTAATTTTCGGTAATATTTCCCTTTGGGGCATGCATTTCACTGATAGAATGGTCCAGTAGTTTAGGAGGTACAGATAAACAAACATCCAAAAAAATGTGTTATTAGTTATAACTACATATAAAGGCATAAAACTTCTAGATTGATGTAATTTATTCAAAAGAAACATGTTCCTCTTTAAACAGCTAAAAGATTATTTAAATAACATATTCTTATGTCTAAATTAGAGATTTATATTTAAAAAGCGTCATAAATAACCAAGTAGATATAAATGTTATAAATTAATATTCATTATGACACGTGTTTCTTCAGACTCTTAAATCAATGAATAAATGTAAGTATAATAAAATTAATCATAAGAAAAATAAAGATTGGTATTATTTTAACATTTTATTTTTTCTTATATTAATTCGGAGATAGAACAATAGTTTAATGTGCTAATTTATTGTAAATACCTAGGAATGAAAAATAATGTAGATAATAAATCACTACATAGTATAAAACAAAGTCGCTTTCCCTGTCCCTATGTCCCTATGTCCCTATGTCCCTTTGTACGCTTAAATCTTTGAAACTACGCAACGGATTTTGATGCGGTTTTTTTTAATAGATAGAGTGATTCAAGAGGAAGGTTTATATGTATAATAACATCCATTAAATAGTGGAGAAGTACTGTTATTTTTGAGGTTTCTAATGTGATGTCGTAAAAAAGTTACATTTTTTCCGCTCACATTGCAAACGCAGGCTGAACCCTACGAATTTTATCAAAATAATGTACTAAGTATTATACACATTGAAAAGGTCTACAGAAAAGTCCGCGATGGTATATGTCTATCTCTTATGGATAACCCACAATAACTTTTTTTTGTCATTTACTTTTTACGACAAATAATGGCTAATTTTCGATGTGATTTTCACCAATACAGCATTAATCCTTAACCAATTAAATACCTTGAATACATTGTTCATTTAATATAGATCTATATGGCCCTTTACACCGTATGATTTAAGTGAATATTTTCGAAGATATTACAGATTTAAAAATTGCGGGACGTTCACGTAGCGTTTGCGGCGGTACCGGCCGGCCGGCCGCCTGGCTATCTATTTTATACCCGTGGGAAGCCGGAGCTGGCCGCTATGTTTTTAATTTTTATATATGTACAACGTTCACAGTTTTTCTGTAGTGTATTTAGTATCACCATTGCACCCGTGCGAAGCCGGGGCGGGTCGCTAGTTAATAATATAATAAAGTTTTTGTTTTAAATTTAAATCGCGAATTGCAGCAAACTCAAAAAAGTCTGATTATTTTGTGTACGTTTATAGATATAATAATTATTGAATTGCGCAATAAGTAGGTAGGATATCGTTAATTCAAAAATTATTATTATATAAGTAAGTCCTTTTTCCCAAACCACAGGCATAAATAAATACGGTATTACCACAGAATACTTAAAAGTAGCTTACGCTAGTATTACTAAGGTCTCTTCTTTACAATTTTAATATATTTTCGTATGTGAACCAAATCTAACTACGTGAAGAAAATAATTAATCCATATTTGTGCCGCTACAGTTCCACACATATTTGAATAAAATTGCAAATACTAAATGGATGCCTCGTTTATCGATTCTAAACGCATCATTAGTACATAATACAACCCTTTTGAAGATGCTCTAGGGTTGCCACAGATTTAAGTTTCGCTATGTGCATGCTAATTTTTGACAACCCTTCACATATAAACACAAACGAATTTCGACCTTTATACATTGAATTAGAGTCTAGTTTTGAAATGTGCTTTGTATAAATCGTAAGTGGGATAAGACGAAACTATCTCATATTAGGACTTTGATTAATTTTCGATATTTCGAGTGCATACGATTTGCATAATTGGATGGGAATTTGGGGTCTGCTAATGACGTCATTAATTTGTGATTCTTTATTCAAATTTTGAGAAATGTAGGAATATTTTGAATCTGTGTACGGATAGGGATTGATAATATTCAAAGCAAATATAACCGATTTTTTATTTTGTTATTTTTATAAAGGGACATGTAACGGGATAAATATTATTATCATTTTTGTATCTCTTTTAACAAAATATCTATTATTATATCGTTTTGGTATATTCCTAATAATTTACCAATGCTACGAGCTATTCTGCGTACCAATCTTTGAGTAATCTATACTAATATTATAAAGCTAAATAGTTTGTTTGAACGCGCTAATCTCGGAAACTACTGCTCCGATTTGAAAAATTATTTCGGTGTTAGATAGCTCATATACGGAGGAAGTCTATAGGCTATATATCATCACGCTACGACCAACAGGAGTGGAGCCACGGGGGTGAAACCGCACGGAGCAGCTAGTTAATTATATTATTAATTGAAAATAATGTATGTCCTGAAACAATTGAAGCCGAATAAGAACATTTTCTCATATAAAGTATCTCAAGAAACAAATAAATACGTTAGATCGTGCTTACTGACAATTCATTAAAAAATAATGATTTACTACTCGTTTATATCAAATAAGGCAAGCTTTTGTTTTATTAAAACGAATTGATTACGTCAACTAACAAATTTTAACCAAATGAATAATGCACGGTCGTTTAGTAAAAGTGTATTTTCAATATTAATGTCAGAGATATTTTTAATATTCAATTGTCATTAATAAGGAATAATATTGAAACACGCAGTATATGGCTAGTTCACGCGATACTGTGAAAGTAAAAGACTTCACGCTGTGTAGGAAGAGAGTATTTTATACTATCTCGATCCCGTGGCGTTAATCGCGTGGTACTAGCATAGAAAGTATCCTACGTGCTAGGTTAGACTATATTCTTTATGTATGCCAATTTTTATAGGGATGCGAACAGCTGACTTCACGTGAAAGAGTTACAAACATCCATAGATTCGTACAAACTTTATTTTTGTTTATAATATTAGTGGATATGGTAGGTAAGGTAGGTAGATCTTTACCTATTGTTACAATTATATTGCAAACGTGTGTTTGTTTATCTTTTTTTGACGTCACAACGGATAGAGCATAGTTTTGCCTACAGTCTTCAGTCTGGATATAGTTAGAAGGATAGAGAGTGACATAAGTTTTTTATCGCGATAAAACATAAATAAACCACTCCAAATTCTATAAATTCCGATACTGTTAACTTTCTTTGACCACGAGGGCGAAGCTATGGTTACCTGTATAATACTCTCGTATGTGTTACATTGTTTACTTAACTCCTACGAAACAAATAAAACATTTTGAACGCTTCATAAAACTTAATTAGAATAATTATAAAATGCTATTCCACTCGCAATGTTACCAGCACATCCTAGTAAAAACCATATGAAGTACTTACACATAAAAAAACATGTTATTTATATTTCCTATATAATTAGAAATTAGATATTACAATACACATAAAACGCGATTTATTCATTAACCTATTGTTTCAAAAGCATCATTAATAATATAATTAATAATTCGCTTTTTATACCCGGTGTTATATTTTCATGTCAATATATCTTTTTGCATATGAAATTACCAATAGGAAACGTGATTTATGAATTTTTTGTCTTTATAAGTGTTCCGGTTAATTTCGCAAATAGATTGTCCAATAACTGCAATTTCTTACTTATTTCTATCAAGCTGATTTAAAGGTGCATATTGTAAAATCGTAGGAAAGTCAAAACTGTACATATTTTAATATTTGTTTAAAATAATACTTGGGGCGGACAGCTAGTATTATAACAATGGGCTATAATTATAAACATAATTAATTTCTTCTAAATGTAATCCATAATAACGTCGACATAAGCTACTACATATATAACTAACTAGCTTCCGCCCACGACTTTGTACGTGCATCCCCGTTTTTCCCCGTTCCCGCAAGAATTTCGGGAAATCCTTTCTTAGCGGATGCCTACGTCCTAACATCTACCTGCATGCCAAATTTCAGCCCGATATGTCCAGTGGTTTGGGCTGTGCGTTGATAGATCACTATATCAGTCACCTTTGAGTTTTATATATATAGATAACATAATATAACGTCTTAATCACACTCAAATACTGAACAGTCAAACACAACAACTTGCAAAAAACGAAATTTCACAGCAATATCGAACTTACCCCAATTCTTATGTTAACTGTACCCCAACTAAAATGCAATAAATAAAACGAACAAGCCCGCGAACCGATCAACAAAAGGCAAGTGTTTCACACAAACCAACACAATACCACATTGATATATCAAACAATCAAACTGACTTACGAGTAAAAAATTGCTTGCACATATTGTTCTTGCTAACTACGTTATGATGAGCATAAAAAATACCATCCAGGGAATAGGGTACATGCCTCGAATTGATCTTTGTCAAATGTTTCAATTTAGTGCAGTGACTGTCTGTTTTATAAGCTTTTGTGAGTTCATGATAATATTATGTTCGCGAATGCAACGTGCGGTTGGTATTTTTTTATAAATTTTTATACGTGACAAGTTGCTGAACTCAATTCTTTGTCAAAAAGAAGCTAACACAGGCACAGGCCTGTTAGCATTACGACTCGACGGAACACAGTGGGGTTTTAGTCGGTAAGAATCCTACATAACCCACGGCTTCTTACCCGGGGGCCGTGGGTATCTTTGGAAAATTTTCCCCCCTTAAAAAAGGCCTGTTAGCATTACAATATTTTGTAGAACTAAGGTAGAATGTCTTTCTTATGTAGAGCATTTGGGGACTGTGTTTCCTATAAATATAATATGGTGCAGTCTTAGAAGATTCAATCCCATGTGAAAAATTTAGTCAAGGAAAGTGGCTAAGAAAATCGATCAGTAAAACAGATTCAAGTGTAATAAGACATAGCTCTGAAATCGGACTCACCCTGTTTTGGTCACCTTATTATAATTGTTAAAATATTTTCGAAGTATTATAACAAAATTAGGAAAATGTTCACACAATTTTCAATAAACCAGGCAGTGAGCCAGACAAAAATGAAAATTTAATAAAGTTATCGTGAAATTTTATAGGTTACACAATCAATTTTGACAAAAAAATTTAATATCAAATAGACATAACCATTTGTTTCGTTACATTAATCACATTTTAACATGCACAATGCATAATTATCTTCTCACATGAGAAATGAAACTACATTAAGCCCTCATACGGATATTAATTCGATTATTCTAATAAATGATCGTTCGAATCATGTCTAATCACTGTAGGAATTACAATTCTCACAGAATTCATTGCCAATCAGTCAACCGTCTTGAATCGATTAAAAATCGCATAATGCGATGCAACCGTCCAACAAATCGGTATCGTCTTAATTACCGTCTGTCAAAATCGATTTTTCACGTGAACATATTTGAATAAGACATATTGCTTAATCGTTTATAATCGTGAAAGAGGCCACCTTTGTTTCTTTTACCCTATCCCTTTTTGGCGGGTTCATCGAAGTGCGTTGTATACATTGACGATTTTGTTAGAAGACAACTTATAAAATGAGTTGTAATTCTTCGATGTATAGTGTGTTTCAAAGGTTGTTGGATTAACGCTTGATTTGGCAGCTATCTATTATTGAATATTAATTATGAATGCTGGAACTTTTATTCAGAACACGCTCGGGGATATTTCCTTTGCGTATTTAATTATTATGTATTTAAACGGTTTGTGGGGTAAGAAATAATGGATTGAATAGTGTGGGATCACTGGTTATGCTTTTTGCCTGAAGCGTTTTGCACGTTTTAATAATTTTGAATTAGCAATACATTTATATGCAACTGTAACGCTGAGGATGTGTACATATATAACGTGTGTATAGTAGGAAGGTAATAAATTAAGTTTTGATGTTTAAATAACAAGTTTTTATCAAGTTTATTCATATGCATGGACTTTCAGAAACATGTGTTTACTTAAAACGGATTTTTTTGGTTATTTTAGCTTGTTGTAAAATTAAATATTTTTGAATATCAATGTAAATAGTATTGAATACAATACTATCATACAATCAAAATAGTATTGAATACAATTTAAGAAATGCATTTGACTAGGAAATTTTTCAAGATATCCATATTTATCTTATTTTAAATTGATGTACTAAAAGCGCATTTCCCTGAGGAACTTATAGCAAGTCCGAAAATCTCCAGTGCTCTTATTTTGTGATAATATAAAAATTATTATCTATAGGTACCTAGGTATGTAATTTAACCATTTTAACACATATAGTTAACCCTTTGTAAAATACTATAAAACAAGACGAAAATGATTAATGAATGTGGAGTGCAAAAGTTTGAAAAATAGCATTCATTAGTTTTAATATTTTTTTTTCTATTTTAACATCAAATTCATCTTTTTCTATATTTGATTTAACTAGGTATTATAAACTAAGAAATGGGAATAGAGCGGCTGTTGACACGATATAAAACACGATTTAAAACTGTTAAAAGATGACTTAAATAACAAACGATATTTACACATTGTGTGTAATTGTGTGATGAAAAACAGTACCTTTGAGTAAAGATTTACCCAGATATACCTATATCTGTGCAGCCATACCTATACTCCATCGCAACCTTAAACCCATTGACACAAACAGCAACATTAATCTAATCACTATATTACCCGTTTGTCGAAAACAAACGAACACAACAATGGCCGATCACATATCTACGGTGTCCACAATTTTGACAGCCCGGAGACCGGTCCGGGAAGATTAATGGACGCTCTACTCATCGCAGTAATGACGCCCTCTTCGTGCGGTCTAATGACATCGGGAATTGGGTGTACATGATTTTGGATGTTTTGGGACTAATTCATATGAGAAACTAGATTGATTATTCATATGAGAAAAACTAGATTGAATTGTTATACATAGGTACAATACCTAATTATGTCAAAAAAATTATTGAAACGTCGTTGAAAATATGGTTGAAAAATAATAAAATCATGTCCCTTAAATATTGATAAGGTTTTAAGTTTTAACATTCAACAGTACTTAATACCTACAATCTACATTCAATAAATTGATATTAGTCTCTTCATTCTTATATCAAACAAATTTTAAATTTATAGTTTCTTAATAAATATAACTATAAATAACCAACATTTATTATATTTCAAAAATAGCACCTGATGTTATTGTATCATTTAAGTATGTCACATAATTTCTTAATTCATAAACACGTTTGTACCGTGAGTTGAAATAAGTAATTTAAGTACAAATTAAGGAAATTACATACTTCAAGTACAACTATAATTAAAGTATAATTTACTTTACCATAAACAATTATAGTAAATAATAAAATGTTTCAAACGTGTAATTTTCGATATTATTTATACTCTAATGATTGTTATTCTATTGTATGATAAATAACTAATGCTATTTCATTGTTATTAAGGTACATGAATTACATTACCTTACGTAATTATATTTTCAGGAAAGCTTTTCTCATTAATCAGATATTTTTTTCATATATTTTACATATGTATTTATATAAGAATTTTAACCACTCATATATCTTTTTGCTATCAACATGCAATTTAAGTTAAAAAGAAAAAAATACTGTTCCTTTGAGTATAACTTTATCATATTATTTATTATAAAAAAACACGAAAAGAGCAATATATGATACAGAACAGAAAAAATATAACCATTTAACTTAGTCCCAAGAAAACCAAACGTGTGGTCACCCACAATCCTTGGTTAATGTCTTTGCTGTGAGGAAAAAAAAGCCAGGCATGTTTATCTTGGCTGTGATGCGGACTCGTTGCGAATTGCCCTAAGTTTCGGCCCCTAATCGATTTTGCCCGGGACAAGTCTAATTTGGCGGATTAATCGCGGACACCCTAGTTCTAATTTCCTTGTTTATTGTAAACGATAATGCGTTTTGTTCTATTTTTCGGTTATTGGTTTGAACTCGACATTTTTCGCGGTTTTAATTGGTTTAAAATTCGTGACCTATGTAGTTGATGTGATAATTGGATAAAATGCAATAAACTTCTCCTTAATATTCTAGATATTTATTGTAAACAAATGCTATACGGATTAAAGATGAAATAAGATAATGAAATAAACCAAAATCGACTCTATTTTAATCTTAAGTACATAAGATTTGACTCTTATCATCCATAATTATTTATAAGAACGCTCAATATCTCAGTTTTATTCTTAACATATAGGTGTACAATGTACCTACATATTATTACGATACGAATTTACTGTTCACCTCAATTCAATAAAATCGAACCCACTGCCCGTAGCAACTTCTCATAAAGTTACTTCAGCTTATATCACCCAGTGGATGCGTAGAAACTTCTAGTACAATAAAACGAAAAACTATTTTATTATACCTTTGGAGTTGAGGATTCGTATAGAAGAAAACTTATTATTGGTATTCAAAAGAATCGACGTTAAGAGTAAAAATTTACTTGTAACGTCTGGCTGCAGTCAGACTAGCGAAGGTCGTAAAAATTGGCATTGTTTTACCAATATTTATTTATTTATTTATTTCATTAAGGATCACCAACATGACATACACTGATACATAGATAAAAGCATTAAAGTAATAACAATCGTAGACATAGTGCTGTCACAATTATAGGCAACCACCACTAACAATTAATATAACATTAAATCAAAGACACACAGTCTGCAGCTAGCTGCAGATTGGGTAAAAAGTATACATATACATAATACATAAATCCAATTTTGACGGCAAAATAATCAATTAATGTTAAAATAAAACTACATTTGATCAACTGGGTTTTGGTAAAGGTTCAATCGAGAGCAATTCCTTTTTAAATTTATGTACAGTGTTTGAGAAAATGTCAATTGTCTTGTTATTGCCAGAAACTATATTATTATATTCTTTGGTAAGGCGAGAAATGCCTGAATAATGGCCTAGATTACTTTTGTGGAATTTTGTATGGAACGGCATATTATTAGAATGTCTAGGCAATCTGACTGGAACTTTAAAATTAAGCTGAGATACCAATGACACACAATCGATTGAACCATTCACCAATTTATGTAAAAAGACCTGATCCAAAACCTTCCTCCTCTGATAAAGTGTTCGTATTTTAAAATAATCAAGACGTTCTGAGTAACTACGAATTTTTTTGGCTACGTTGCAACTATACGCAAGATGCCACAAAAATCTTTTTTGAATGCGTTCAATATTGTTAATATGAATATTGTATTTTTGATTCCATATTACGCTGCAATATGAAGGAATAAACAATACTTTTATAAAATTGCAAGTGGCATGGATACTGCTACAATATTAATAATATGATAAAATAAGCTAGAAGCTAAAATAAGCTAGCATTTTCTTGCTTTTTTGGTATGGAAAAAGTGACCAATATGTTATTCAAGGCCACTATCAACCCCAATGGCAAATTTCTTCTAAATCGATGCAGTATTATTGTTCTGAAAGAAAAACAATTTCACATCAATACTCTTTAACTACTCGTATAAATTAAAAACATTACTCGTCCATTTGAAACGTATAAAATTCACGGACGAACGGACATAGCAAGGGTTGGTTTTTATAACTTTGCCTCTAAATTATGTCTTCGCGTTGCAAAAAATTAAAAAGTATCAACCAATAAATAATAGAAGAATACAATATTATGATGTATATGACAATGATGCAGTCTAACGGTTTATTATTGGGGACATAACTTCATTTAACGTCTTATAGTTGGGTTGTGAAGGGTTATATAGTACTAAATTACAAATAATCTTGATACTTATCACGCTTAGCTTATTTTTGGAGGTGATAAACTGTTATGTCCTAATTTAAACTTGTAGGCAAATTTTTAGTTACTTAATAAGAGCTTTAAAGCAATGCTTATTACTTTGAAAATCGAAATATAATTGTGAAAAGATGTATGTGTAATGATAATTAAAAATAATACATATTATTGATATTAACTTTACATTTTACAATATTCATTTATAATTTGATCCAAACCATATCCAATTACCGGTTGCAAAAAAATCCATTAGAATTTTCTCAATTTTAATTCGACAATTATCTCGCAATTGTGCATATAAATATTATTTACCGTTTACCGTTTGTGAAATTCACCATTTCATGTGATGTATGTATCCTAGTGGAATTTTTCAACGTCGGATGGACGCGCCTTTTGCGTGTTAAAACTGAATTTAAATATTTAAATATCTACAAGTGTTACAAACAAAAGTGAAAAATGTTTTATTACCAACTTCCTTTTCAATTAGTAATACATGTATATCTTTATCTTACATATCCTAATTCCTGACAGAAACAATCGAATTCCTTACAGCATTGTTTGGACGTTTGTTACTCAACCGCGAAATTGTTTTAACGATTTATGTAAATGGATAAGCATATAATTATTTATACTCTTTTCGGTTAAATCCAAGTAACGCCTGGGTGAATGTTTAGTGTATAATAATTGAAATGTCGAAAGGTAATCATTTTAACAAAGGTATTGAAGTTAAGATACCTTCAAAAATAATTGATATTTTATACACATAAATATTACACAAAATGATAATACAAGTATCAACACTTTTAAATCCATCTATATAGCAAGGCGCCACTTCCAAAGACATTATTTCTATAGAGCTACCTTACCGCTACATCTTTTATGTTTTTTATGCGATTTTTTTTGTCTGTTTGTCATCACGGTGTTTTTTGGTATGTACAATATGTATTAAGAAGATTTACTTCTTTATCCCTTGTCATCCTCTCGAACAGTCAAAAACTGTAATGTAGGGACTTTTTTATAACGCAAAAAATCGCGTGTAGAGCTTTAAGTTAAAAAAATTAAAAAATATTGACAAACATTTTTTTAATAAATTAAAAATTCTCGTTATAAAGTTAGGAATATAACATATAATCCACATTGCATAAAATACAATAATTAGTATTTACCCTATTTAAATAATAATATGGTTATAAAGATAAATAAAATAAACTGACAAAATAATAAAAAAATACCTGATTTAATGAACTAGTCAAAACCTACTCATATATTACAAACATACACGTGAATTATATTTATTTCTACTAACAAGAATATATTCCAAATAAAAGGACGGACGAAACAGAAAAAACTACAGTATAGAGGTAATTAAGTGACGCGTGAGATACAATGCATTGACCAATTGCTTAGAAATAGCTAATATTTGCACCGCAACGGCTCTTTGAGACGAATCTATTAAGATCTTAATTTCGATTATAATAATTCTAGCATTAGTTATCCTCGTTAAAACTATTACTTATTTAGTTGGTTAGCGCTAACACGATTAACCAGTTCTGATGAATTTTGTAAAAACTTGCATTATAATATTATGTATGTCACTTTTGCAGTGAAGACGCTTTACTTGAGTTAGTAGTACTGTACATATAAGTAAACCCAACTATGTTCTATAAAAATATACTCGCTTTTTGCATGCGGTATGGTCAGTCAAAGGCAATTCCCATAACAATGAGATGCTACACCACGTAATAAGTAGCCTTTATCACTCTCTGTCTATCCTAACCATCTCTAGACACAAAAACAATTGAATATAATAACGTTTAACTCATCTGTTTAAAATAATTCTTAACCATACGGCATACTTACACGAACTAAAATATTGTAGAAAATGAAATTCGGCGCAGAGAGCCGGCCCCTTACAACCATCCATCTTGCGAGGGAGCAACTCATCTCGCTAATTTCATCCAGCATCCAAGCCAATGGCTAATTGATATGATAACGTCTTATTTTCTTTTCGGTTTGTTTATTTGTGTACACATGTTTTTAACTGTTACAAAAGCTTCATAAAGAAGATCTTAATTTTTAAGTAGAGTTACTTAGTGAGGAGCTGATAAAAAGTGTATTTAAATAAATAAACCTATAGTTGCTATTCAAATATAAATAATTGAGGTGACAAATAAATAACTGAATATAAATAAACCACTTCAAAACTACGCCTATTTATATATCTATCCAAAATTCCAAAATATAACTAATAAGTATTTGTATTTGTCTTAACTACTGATAATATCTCTAATAATCTAAAAACTTTTGACGTACATTTTCATTATTTTTCATTTAACCCACAAATAGGTAACCAGAACGTTAAAGCAAACCAGAACATATCAGCCAGCTGTGAAATCCTTAGAATTTAAAGTTTACATCAATCATTTACACCAATGCCCAAATCTTATCCCGGTCGACACAATAATCCAAGTAGTAATGCCCCTGGATTCCCCAAACCCCACACGTTCGAATTTTAATTTATAAAAATCGATTGTTTTAAAACACTCATGGATTTAGCACAAGAAGCAAATATGTTTTACTGCTTATTCATTTTAATAATCTATTTTATCGCAATCATCTAAAAACTATAAAACGACGAATTTGTTAAGAGTTTGTTGAGATTTTTTCGGTAGGTACCTATTATTGAATTATATAATATGATTGTTCTAAGATACGGAATTCTCAAGTTACGATATCTTAATAAAATAAATGATGAATGTATTGGTTAAAACTTAGCGAAGCCTAGATACTAGAACCTATAATTTTTTAGAATAATTAATTGTTACAATTCAATATTTGTATGCGTTCTTTTGTAACAAAATATTTTTTCAATTATCTTTATGTGAAGTTAAGGCTTATAAGAATAAAATATAGTTTTAAAAATAAAATACAGTCCGTTTAAAATAAAATAAAAAATACAAAATTGCTAATGAAGATTTCGAGTTCCAAACAATCACATCTCCATTTAATAGCATTCTCTTATTCACATATGAAACCATCACATCGGACCCCTAAAAAGCCCCTATTTCGTAAGCTATCGTTAAAAATGTCACTAAAATCACACTGATACCATGCCCGTGACAGTGACGGATCTCTGCTTCCAGACACTCGTGGGTCTTTGCAACCATTTATCAATATTTCCTAGTTTATTCTGCAAATCTTACTTTTAACTACAATGTGAATGAAAATGCTCTTTGAACAATGTATTTATTATTGTTCTTTAAATATACAAAATAGTTCTAAGCCTAGAACTAATCTACTGGTAATCTTACTGTAATTCTACTTCCTACAATTATGAAGTGTGTTCCTCTTTCACGCTAAAACGGCTGATCTGATCGGGATTAAGTTTTGGTAAAAAGCTAAATTATGTAATCTGGATTATAGATAGGTTTATCTTATAATATAAATGAAATATACTATTAATAGTAGCTGTGATAGCATACGTTGTTATGCCTTCTTATCAATTAGGGGTATGAAAAATAGATATTAGCCGATTCTTATAGGCCGAACCTAATAGGCACACAAAATTTCATGAGAATCGGTCCAGCTGTTTCGGAGGAGAATGGTAATTAGACACTAGAATTTTATTTATGTAAAAAATATAAAAAGAGGTAGATATTTATATTGTATTTATTTCTAATTTTCTTATTTTAAGCAATTTCATGCCATTTATCAAACGGTTCAAACCCCTCAATTGTTAATGATTGTCTTCAAGGGTGTCACCCTGCGTATGACGGTGACGGATGCGCCAAAAGCGATGCTGTTTTGGTGCTGTGGGTGTGACATGTGCTATTATTTAGTTATAATAATTTATGAGTTATATGGTTTTATAAGATTTATATTAGCCCGTGGATTCGATTGCGTGGTCAAAGTAGCGTACATATACTAACCCAGACTAACATCCTCACAAAATTTTACATAATTATATATTTTTAAAACACGTCATACACTGTTAAGTTTTCAAACTAAAATATGATTGCTATTTTTTGTAATATGTGCATGCAAGTTTTATAATAAATGAACTTACAATAAATGCCTAATTTGATACTTTTGTCAGCATCAGACAATTTATTCGTTGTCTTAAGTATACAAAGATTCGAATCTACTACCAAAACGTAAGCTCACTAACCCATTCACTATTAAACAGAAACATTACATTTACCCAGAATAATTCATAATAATAAATATTTTCCTCCATACTAACCCGAACCTGCCTCAAAGTTCAGGTTTGAGCATAAAAATTCTCCATTATTGATTATCCATACAATGTTATTTCTAGACTCCACAGAATAATATTTTACTATCCGACACACATGCACAGCACACACACATACGTGGTCACGCACACATGCGCGTGTAAGAAAAATTCTAGTGTCGTGGGTTTTTCTTGGGCACAGCAGTGGATTGGAGACGGTGTTGTTATGCTATTTTTTTTTTTTTATAGGAATTGTTTTTTATTACGGAGTTAAAATATGGTTAAAGATTGGTCTCATTGCATAATAAAATTGTATTAAATTGTTATTGTTGAGCAAAAAAATATTTAAGGTTGATAAACATAAATAATTTTTCAATTACAATTTACAATTACAGTAATTTATTAAATAATCAACCAATGTGCTCTAGTTTTTATCCATTGAAGTTAGATCAGAGTGATATATTTTCAGGTTAAAGATTTATATACACTATTCGACTTTATTATCGTTGTATATTTTCCTAAAACCACCATTTAAATAAATTATTTTAAATGAACTAGTACTTTACATAAAAGACAATGCATTACGTAAACTTATTCAGGAATATATAATTGATGATTAAAATAAATTATTATACTTAAATAAGGGGTTATTAAAACCATTCGTAACACAATTTATGTATTGTTTTAATAGTTCATAGATGGATGATTAGTAGAATATGTTATTGAATATCAATACAAACTTTGATATAGTATAATTTAAATATGGAAAACAAGATTAGGTAAATTAAAAGTATGTGTTTTTAATGATATGTTCTAAGTGTCTTGGCAAAAATAAAGTTTATGATCCATGTGGGTATGTATTAATGTGACTTTTTTATCCACTATAAATTCTCAATGTTTGAAAAATATTTGCATGTATGGGAGTTCCCGAAAACTGTTTTATCGACTTATCTAGGGTTTATTAATAAAAAACATAATATTTAAGACTTATCCCTTGTTTTTAAATCCTTAATTTGATACCATAAATCACTTTTACGATTACGATTATTAATTTTACATCCAATGCCACTTTAAACATATTTTTCCAAAAATATTATAGAATATAACAAGCTACTCCATACCTTTCGATCGCAGCACACCTACACACGTGAATCATCCGTCCCGCTCACACACACGTATCCAGACAGGGACGTCCGAGTTTAGGACTAACATGTTATATGTTAGCGAGGTCACGGATATAAAAATCGTTTTTCTTACGTATATATAAATATATGACATAACTACGTCGTAGAAGGCATTAGAGTCTTCAATAATATGAAATTATTGCTTTGTCTGTTTGTCCTATTGTAGATCGATGATTATGAAATAAAGATAAGTTCTGTTTGTTTGTAATAGCTAATCTCTTGAAATTTTTCGAAATTATACATTTTAGGTTAATTGGTTCTACGGCAAATATAAGGGTAAACGTAAAACTTTTTAATTTCTCATCGTCTTTTTTAATGTTTATACCGTAATAAATTCTAGTATGGAGTTGATGTTTTTTATTATTACTTATTAATTCAATAAGGGACTGCCAGTTTCCTAGCATTGTAGTTATACATTTTTTTTATAAAATAGGATATATAGAGAAGCAATTTTATCAAGACCTCTATTTCGTATACGTGTTCATATAGCCTCTAGAGGTCTCATTCTACTGGTCCTTTACTTATTACTTAAACAAATTCTTTCCTGTTAAAGCTGTGGTTAGAGCGTGTGTTATTACGCTGGCTTCGATTCTGGAGAAAAATGTAGAGTTGTCTAAAATGCAAACCGAATTACTCTGCTACTATTTTACTGTCATAAAATTATAAAAATATAATATGATGAATCGAATCAAAGACAACGGGAAATGGGACTTATGATATCAGCTGAGAGAAACAGTTAAAATTTGTCAAAATTTCTCCAGCCGTTTTAGAGATGAGACGCAAGAGCTGGGACTTTAATAATTTGTAAATATCTTAAGTACATAAATAAAGAAAAACCTGTAACTACATACAAAACTAGTTTTAATTTAATTTACGAAATAAAATACTCATAACATTCAAATCTTCATATAAACCTCACAAATCATCTTTCAAAAATAAAGAATTTGATCGCCTGATCTTTACCCCTTTTTCATATAAAAAGCATATTAAATATTTTCATATCCATTCATATTTTAAACTAGAACGAGCTAAGAAATCTTCATAAAAGCTTATTGCAGCTTTTGAAAGCGTACTCAGCTTTAATGTTCTTTGAATATACACAAATACTTAAAATTGTAAAGCTCTATGTATTATAAATTATAATAATAATAAAACTGGAAATTTGATTATAGCGCCATCTATGTTAAAATGGGCGCAAAAAAGAATACGTTTGAATTCGAGAGCAATTTTTGTTGTTTTATCGTCCTTAGTAAGGTTTGATTTTGTTTATGTTTATAGAACAAATAGGTTATGCATCAAGTTTTTCATAATAGTAGAAACATAGCTTGGGCTTGAAGAAAATTTAAGCTCACATTAATTTTTTTATCTAATATCTAATATCTAATAAGTAATATAATATATATATTATAAAGGCGAAAGTTTGTAAGGATGTATGGATGTATGGATGTTTGTTACTCTTTCACGTAAAAAATACTGAACCGATTACAATGAAATTTAGCACACATATAGAGGGTAACTTGGATTAACACATAGGATAGGTTTTATCCCGGAAATCCCACGGGAAGGGGAACTATGCGGGTTTTCCTTTGAAAACGCGGGCAAAGCCGCGGGCGGAAATCTAGTAGAAGATATACCTCTACAACGTATGTAGCTATAAGTATCACTACATTCCTATCATATACAAATTAATCATATATGTTAAGTCATATGAATATTATATACGTTTTGTCATAACTCATAACTTACACACATCACGTCATAAATATGTTAGTAGTAATAGAAATTAAAACCTTTAACAGATTTTAAACGTGATTTACTATATTATCAAACACAAGGAAATACTAAGTTAGTAGTATATACGTATCTTAGTAGTATCTGTATATAATAACGTGTACATATATTTACCGACAGCACTGTCAGCAAAAGGATAGTTTGCAAAATTATTTATCAATAATTTCATCATAGTTGAGGCTTTTCATATCATAAACTAATCATACATAATAAGCTAAGTCATACATAACTACATATACGTTCTGTAATACATAACTTAGTAGTATATAATGTATATAATAACGTATACATATATTTACCGACAGCACTGTCAGCAAAAGGATGGTTTGGATTACGCCGCGTGGTCACGACCACGGGGCGCCATGACCATCAAGCAGGGTTACGAGGTGAGATGTAGTCACGTATTCATTGGACCACTTAGCGACTTAGGGAATAAATATTAGTAAATAAGGAATAGTTTTTTTACACCTTAGTCTATAAATAATACAAAAAAGTATACGCGCATTGGTTATAACTTAGCTCTATTATTTGAAATTGGTAAAATATTTTTACAATATTGCTATGAATACTGATTAGTACTGATAGTAAATAAGTAAACATAGTACATACACATAGTATTGCTGGAAAAGTCATAGTAAATTAAAATTATAATATTTAAAAATAGAATTCTTTCGATCTATATCCAGTAATTCAAAGTTTTTAGTTCTGATTACAGCCATTGGGTTGTGGATAAAATAGCTATTAAGTAAATGTAGTTTTAAGCCACGTACATATTTTAATAATCTTTCTACGTATAACTCATTCAAAACTAGCTAACAGTAGATAACTATTATTATGAAATTTCAAAAACTAGACGGATAAATATTCTAAAATAAATAATAAATATATTGCATCGTGCACTTGCAGTCAGCGTTTATAATTTTATGAATGAACGTACACAATGTGGTAATTACATGCACTTATAACATAGTAATGTTTGAGCATGTACTAAACGGTTTCAATTAACTAATTGCGTAATTAGTGACAGTAAAGAGCTGTAACTGGCGTTTTCATATTTATTTTTCATTCATATTGCTTTAAATATAAATATTTGCAGTTATAACCAGACTGTCAGAGGGTTAAGTTTTACCGGTATATTTTTTTTAAGATTATATTATTTTCTTTGGCAGGCTCTGTAGGGTATATAGTTATATGATTTTGTGGTTAGGAAGTAGGTATATTATGTACACGATTACTTATTTATGTTTGATTGCTCTAGGTAAATAACAAATTGAGACTTAACCTAGGATACATTATTACAAACGGCCTTATTGCTAAATAGCAATTTCTTCCAGACAAGAGTTTAATTTATTAGAAAGTAAAATGCCGGATATTTGGTTTTATATTCTTATGTCACATGCATTTAAAAGTGGTCTAATGATAACGCGGCTTTAAATTAGGAAAGCGTAGTCATTGATAGTTTCGTAGCTATGATTTTGTTACATATTTTGTTTTAGCACTGCATTCTTGTTTCATTTTATGCTTTTTAATAATATGTGTATTTGTTGCTTTGTGTAGATGTGTTGTTTTAACTAGATTAGGAATATCATTCTATTGTAGTACTTTATGAAAAAAAAACTTTATACTAGGAAAATACTGTCTTCGTAAATTTTTACATTCCTCGTCTTATTGCTTATCTTTTAAGGATAATTAATTGAAGGTCTTATTGTGTCATTTTTAATTGTTCCGCTATAGACGTTTTTCTATTACACAATTCAATAATATATATTTTTACAACCAGCAAAAGCAAGTACAACAGTCTCTACCTCTTTATTTTCTAAATTTGTATGTATTTTGAATATAAGTTATATGTGTCACTTACCGTCAGATTACAAATGCGTCATGACAGGAGTCATATTAAGAATGTACTAAAAATATATGAAGTGATTTCTACTCGTAGGTACATGAAAAGTAAGACAAAAAAGGTAATGTTGTCTGTTATGATAATGTACATTATTAAATAATCCGTATTTTTATTATTTTCCCACTCGTATAATTTACCTATGTTAACTCTATCTAAGTAAATTTGACTTACATAACAAACAGATATCTCTATTTCACTTACATCTCAAATATGGGGCATGGGCCATTAGTACGTGAATCTTAAGTATGGAAAGTTATAATTTATGAATGTCCCCGGGGCCAATGTTGGGACAAAGCGGATCATTTGCAATCTGTCCGTCGCAGGAACCGCCCTAGCACTTCCACTTGACTTTGTATGCATTTTATATCATTTTATCTCTTTAGTAACGCGCGTCTTTGTCTAAGTATTATAGGTCTTATAAAAAATGCTGCTTTTTATCATTTCTTTTAGAGTTTGTGTGTCTAAATTTAATAATACTTGAAGCAAGCAGTAAATTTTGCATGTAAATTATATAATGTTAGCTAAATACTATAAACTGCGGTACCGCACGAGAGAAACCGTGCGCCGAAGTAGTTACCTAAGTAGTAAGTAGTAATTCTTAACGATAGTAGAACGTCTTCAAAACTTTTAATAGCTCAATATATTACAGCTTATGTGTATCTAAAACAAAATTTTTACAAGAAAACCGGTTGTTTACTTCGTAAAATAAAAATCCGGATCTCGGTTAACCCTAAAACGCTGAAAGTGGGTCGGAAAAACAACAGTTTATGTCAAAATTTGCTATTAAGCACGATAGATGGCGCTGTTTTAAAAAGATTCTACGCTGCTCGGACGTTGACGCGATATATTCCTTTTACGACACAGTTTAAAGAAAATGTTTTAGGAGTTTCGTTTTCCTGAAATTTTATGAAGATTCCGTCGACGGAATACTGTTCAGTTCAGTGAAGTATTACTGTTCGGAAATTTGTTGTTTTATTTGATAGCATTAACAAGATTTGTCACACGTCGTTTCATTTTCTAAATCAAATTTTCGCTGTTTTTTGTTTACACTTCTACACTAACATTTTACGATAAAGAGTTTAAAATAAAGCTTCGTTATTCCTTATTGATATTACGTAAATTTATTTTCACTTATTTAATACTTGGTCAAGTCAAGTGGAGTCGGGGCGGGCTAGTAAATTATACATTTCAATAATTACGAGGTAACGATGATATATAATATTAAGAAGCAGGTCAGTTTCCACCCATTTCCCCCGAACTAAAACCTTCGATCAGTTAAATTGAATCGGGGGTTGTTTCGGGACGTTATCTTTGATAAATTAATTTGGCTAACCCGTTTACTGCGGTATACATTTTGATTTAGTATTGTTGTTTTTTGCGATTACATAGTTTTGATTTATCTATTTCATTCTTTGACTATGTTTTACATTATGTACTTGTTATTGTATTATCTAGTGTCCTTTTTAGAGCTTTCCTGTTTATTTAAATTTCATTTATTGGAAAAAAAATTGATTATGTTCGCGGATTGTTCGCAAACATAATATTTTGAAGCCGATATATACGACGTTGGTTATTTAATAGTTAATACGCTATAGTGGGTATAGTAGAGCATATCGTACTGCTTTTCGATTCTGACACGTTCCTATTACGGTCATAGTGATTTAGTATTTTTGTTTTTTGCGATTCCATAGTTTTGATTTATGTATTTCATTCTTCGACTATGTTTTACATTATGTACTTGTTATTGTATTATCTAGTGTCCTTTTTAGAGCTTTCCTGTTTATTTACATTTCATTTATTGGAAAAAAAATGATTAAGTTCGCGGATTGTTCGCAAACATATTTTGAAGCGTATATATCGATACGACGTTGGTTATTTAATAGTTAATACGCTATAGACTATAGTGGGTATAGTAGAGCATATCGTATTGCTTTTCGATTCGTATTGATTTCGAATAAATCGTTGTAGACTGTAGTGGGTAAAGTCCTTAAATGTAAAGTTTTGTAAAAATAACCTTGATATTCGAAAGTTTCATCTATTTACTGAACTTATTATGAAAGAACTCATTCAAAATTACTGAAGTAATGTGTATGTTACCGAAATCTTTGTTGTGAAGATAAAAATTACAATAACTTACAAAACAATCGACCAGTCAGCATATACATATTGAGATATATACCAAAACTTCAGTGAACTTTTAATATTAATCATCCAGAGAGTTAGGGTGACCAAATTCAATAATTTAGCGACCATTGCATTAATAACGCACGATTTGCCGACACCGTGGTCACACTAATTTACGAGTGTTACAAAATATTAGTTTGGTACTGCCCTTTGATGGAATTTAATTTATACTGTATTAGCGAGTTTCTGGAATTCTCTATTTGAAGTTAGGTTGTGGGTATCTCGAATGTATTTAGAAGTGCTCCTTCCACGAATAATCATGTGACATAGCGATAGTTATTAGTTAATTATTATAGTTTGCATATTACAATATTGATTTGTTTAATCTATATTTCGATGTAAGAGTTGGTTACAAACCTTGTTTAGTTTTAATATGTTCATAAATAAAATGTCAAAGAATGGGGGAGATGTAGTTAATTCGACATTCGCGCTCTATATTTATTTATTTATTTTTTGTTGCTATTGTAGATTTATTTTACACGTAAGCTTTTGCACAGTGTGACACATTACCCATCGCCATTTTTGTTCCACATTATTTTCAAAAATAAACATCTCTATTCCTATCTGTTTTAAAAATTAAACTATTCCATTCTTTTCTGTTCCAGGCCAAAATGACGAATGACGGCAGCGTCCACCAGAAGACTGACGACAGGCTGGGACACCACCAGTCCATGAGCCAGATGCTTTACGGCACTGGCCTGGGGCCAGGACGATCAGGTAATTTAACGGTTTTTTAACCGGCTTTTTAAGTTTTTTAATAGAAGTTAAGTTATTGAAGATTGAACTGACGGGGGTATTTTTAGGCCAATAATTTTTGGTAGTGAGGAAAGTATAGTGAGTTTAAATGTAACGAAATAATAATTCAAAATTTAAAGTAAAGGGTATAGAAAGTAGTGTTAAAAGTTTATGTAAGTTGTGACGCGAATGTTCGTGAAGATAGCCGCGCGAGGAAATCTTATTTAGATTTAATTGATTTTAAATAAAAAACTGCATAAATTAGAAAATCTACAAGGACTGCTTGGCATACAAATAGCCAAAAAGTGCACACACTGGTGATAATCGGCTGTAGTTGATTCATTCAAAATACCTCGTGAATTCAAAACGTGTTACATATAAACGTACACCTTCCAGGGTCGTCATCATCATCCCCAGTTGGGGGCAACACGGGCAGCGGGCTGCTTGTGGTGCCCCAGCCGCTGGGCAAGGGCCCCACGAAGCTGCAGCCGCTGCATGCACACGCGAGGAAGTATCACTGCAAGATGTGCCCACAGGTACGGACTTTACATAATACATAACAAATATTCAAATAATGCTGATAGGTTTATATTTCTTACCCTTAAGTATGATAAGTCGGCTTATACTCTTACCTTTTGCAAGATATGCCTGTGTGATTTATAATGATGAAAACTTTTGTATACTTACTATAGTTTTTTGGGATAAATAATCAAAGTTTTATGATTGATGACGTAGTACATATATCTCGATGGATTGATGTCGAAATTTTTTCCTATTATGTATATAAATGAATATATAAATGTTATTGATCACCTGGGTACAGCGGTTAACGTGTTAACGCTTTAGATTTAAAAATAGATTAATAAATTAATAACTTTAAATTAATAATCTCATTATAAACCTTGATATATAAATATATCAATAATCCTATACTCCTGTACGACAACTGCAAGATAAACAGCATATAATTAAATAAAATTAACTTCCGCATAAGAAAATGAATTTTCGCAAGCATTTCATCAATATACTTCGCTGTAAAACTAAATACCTCGATAAGTTCTTAAAACTGGCTCTCGGATCTGATAATCGGTTGATACGAAACAATGCATGGTTGTAAAGGCGAGTTTACATACAATAATCAATATAATAAAAACCTACAGAAGAAGGGTTGAATATTATCATAGTTATAATCAGCTAGGTACTTAAACCACGAAAGCATAAAATAATAAAAAATAATAAACTTTATATAAAAGTTTTTGTACAATAATATATTATCATTATAATAGCAGTCCCCATCCTAAATATTTCCGATACACAAATATCTTAGTCATCCATTCCTTGCAATTTTCTAGCTCGTAGGAAAATTCCCTTCGAAAAAAATCTGAATAATAACATAATAAAGTTTATTAAGTTATAAGTGTGATCTGCGTCTATATAAATTGTATATATTCATTTCTATTTATTTTCTTTTAAATTAATGAGTTTTACATAACCCAACAGAACTCTGTTCTAATAGGCTGCAACTTATAAAGCTCAAACAATGAGCTCGACGTAATCTTTTTCTATACATGAGGACTATTATGGTCCTTCAAAACTGCCCAATTCAAGCATAAATAACATATTATCTACAACCCACTTCATTATAAAAATGCTCTATCAAATATTCTAAATCTGTCCCACGAACAAACCGTGTAACTAACAAACAGATATGAATTATTATGGAAGTACCTATGCATTGTATATACGCCTCAATGACACAATTTTTTTAAATATGGCGTCGATGGCAAAATGATAATGAGCCGGCCGGCTGTCACTCATCAAAATTCAATTCAAGTGTAGGTACCGTTCGCAGAAACGATTTGCGGGAAATTCGATTTTATCGTAATTACTTTCCTTTTGTGCGAATTATCTGTAGATATACATACTTTTTAATATATCTACACTAATAATATTATAAAGAGGAAAACTTTGTTTGTTTGATTGTAATGAATAGACTCATAAACTACTGGACCGATTTTAAAAATTCTTTCACCATTCGAAAGCTACATTATCCACGAGTAATATAGGCTATATATCATCATGCTAAGACTAACAGGAGCGGAGTAATGCGGGTGAACCGCGCGGCACAGCTAGTGTTTACATATAGTTATTGTATTTAAGGGCTTGGTTACAATTTTGGTGTTAAAAAGTATTGTTTATCGAAGGAAGAGATAAATAAATTTTACAAGATCACAATATAATTTGTAATTTGTTTGTAGCATGTCTTCGTCGTTTAAAATGATAAATATAATGATTCCTCATGATAATATTTCTATATTTGCTTACAATTTTATGAAAATGTGCAAAAAAATGCTTATATGCAAGCTTCAAAAATGTTCAACAGAACGTCACTAATAATTATTATGGGTATTTTATACTATAGCCAGTAAATTATTCTGAGTAATTGAACTGGGGTACCAGTTTAACAATTTTAAAGTTTCCCCCTTAGCTTTAGATATTTTCCATATACTATTACTTGAACATCGCTTAATACATACCTATTTACTCAAACGGATGATAAACGCACATATAAAGTAAGTTATGCAAAATATCATAATTGCCTTTAAATAAGTAATTATTCCTTTACAGAATCGCCTTATAATGCCTTGTATGTGACTAATTTACTTGTTCTAGAAAAATCCAAGTGTATAAAACGAGAAACTATTTAACCGACTTCAATAAAAGGAGGAGGTTCAATACTCATAACTTTCGACTGGGTGAACCGATTTGAAAATGAAAATACAGTTCTGACTATATATTTAAAAGCGGTTTATTTGTTCTTTAAAGAACAGATCCAGCAATAGAGCCGACTACCTATTTATTGAGTAATTCTCATTATATTGTTTTATATGTAACTAGCGACCCGCCCCGGCTTCGCACGGGTGCAATGCTGATACTAAATACACTACAGAAAAATTGTGAACGTTGTATAGGTATAAAAATATAGCGGCCCGCTCCGGCATCGCAATTCGCACGGGTATAAAATACATAGCCGGGCGGCCGCAAACGCTACGTCCCGCAATTTTTAAATCTGTAATATCTTCGAAAATATTCACTTAAATCATGCGGTGTAAAGGGCCATATAGATCTATATTAAATGAACAATGTATCCATGGTATTTAATTGCTTAAGGATTAATGCTGTATTGGTTAAAATCGCTTCGAAAATTAGCCATTATTTGTCGTAAAAAGTAAATGACAAAAAAAAGTTATTGTGGGTTATCCATAAGAGATAGACATATACCATCGCGGACTTTTCTGTAGACCTTTTCAATGTGTATAATACTTAGTACATTATTTTGATAAAACTCGTAGGGTTCAGCCTGCGTTTGCAATGTAAGCGGAATAAATGTAATTTTTTACGACATCACATTAGAAACCTCAAAAATAACAGTACTTCTCCACTACTTAATGGATCTTATTATACATATAAACCTTTCTCTTGAATCACTCTATCTATTAAAAAAAACCGCATCAAAATCCGTTGCGTAGTTTCAAAGATTTAAGCGTACAAAGGGACATAGGGACATAGGGACATAGGGACAGGGAAAGCGACTTTGTTTTATACTATGTAGTGATAATAATTGCATCTACTTGTTATACTAACGGTACCTTATCCCGCATTGATTTAATTGTCCATTAATTTTTTTACTCATCGTATTGCGATTCAAACAAACACACATAAAATGCGAGGTTAATTATTGTATTAAAATGATAATTAGCAATAACCAAATAGCTTGTTATTTAACTCCTTGTTATAATGCAGACAATTGCAAAATATTGGTTTTCTGAGCAACTTTGGGAATATGAGACGAGTAAAAAATAACCTGTAAAATTTCATAGAAATCTATACAGTCGTATATAACTGTAAAGCCGGGTATCCACTTAGGTTCGCCGTGGTTTGCGAACGCGCCCGCTCCGCAAACCAAACATAATGGATACGTCGTGATCGCGGAGCGCGACTGGAGCACGATCGAAGCACGGCGGAGCGCTCCGGAAGCGGTTTTTTGCGCGAACTCAAAGGGGAGCGCAGTTTGTTCGTGGACGCGAGCGTGTGTTTGTTAAGTTCGCGAACATGGAGTGGTCCGATGAAATGATGAATATATGCATTATTTCATTATTTCTTCTTCCCTTATTCATATTACCTTGCCAAAATTGAGGAGGTTGTTTGTATTCCATCACAATATAATGTATCAAAATATAAGCTGCACTTCCTACTAATTCTGGAGGCGGCATGTTTGCACCGACCGTCTGTCGGAGCGCGGAATTTAGCGCTCCGACAGGAGCACTGATGTTGCAGCCTAAGTGTGTACACTATACACGTTCACGTTCGCGGAGCACACATTGTTCGCAATCCACGGCGAACCTAAGTGGATACCCGGCTTTATAGGCGTTTGACGCAAACACACATTCTTAGTTCTTACTTCTCACCATTCTTATAAAAATTCTCGCACTCTTTATTTATTACACTTATTACGACCGCTTATATGTATTTCATAATAATCATATAAACTGTAATAACTAATATAATATGCAATTTTACATAATATGAAAACCTAGATAATATACGCGGTGTTTGTATGTAAGCAAACTCCTCCGAAATAGCTTGAACGAAGCGAAAGTTTAGTTGAACAAATTTTGCATCCCTAAACATTAAAGGTGTCTTGGATAAACAATGTTTGTCGTGTAAACTATTACTCATGTATTATTATCTCTACCCTCCAAATATAATTGCTCATTCTTGCCCTGATCAACATTTAATAATTTATTTATCCAAAATCTACCATAGCAACAGATCCGAACGAGCAATCACGAAAAACTAAGCAGTCATTTAGGCCATGGTTTAATCAAAACGGTAGGAAGAATGTCATCGCAAAAATAGCGCATACCGGGCCGGTCGGACGGACGGACGGACAAAAAGCTGGATCGGTTGATACTTATTGCTATTGTGTAAATTTTCGCATTCCGCCGAAACCGCTAGCCCGCTTTCGGTGCCGATTCAGGGGGGAGCAACTTTTGGTAGCTTGAAATGTCGAATAAAGCATAATATATGCTTAGTGTCATTATACAGTTTTTGTCCTCTATGAGTGTATGATTTTATTGAGGAAATAACTAAAATGTAACAAACTAAAATATAACTTAAGAAAGCGGTGCAAGGAATTGCACAATTGCACATTTAACGCCACACAAATTTTGGAAAATAACTTCTCGTCTGATTATAACTTTTTTTATTAATATCCTCTTAAAAATGTTGAAAAGTTTCAATGTTGGTTTCAAGTTGTTTATATTTCAAAATTTAAAAAACACGCTTATTTATGGGATATTATGTCAAAATTGACAAGCAAAATGTCTGCAAACTGGGTGCTGGATTATTAATAATGGAATTTGAAATAGTTGTAGACAGTTATCATATTAAAACGCGTCAATTATCGCATAAATTGCAAAGATACTGTTGAAAAACATTGCATTCTTTAATTTAATTAGTTGAGTCATGTTGGTTTCTTTAATGAGTTTCTTTTGTTTCTTTTTTAATTAACTGAAGCCATGCGTTAGACGACTTCACCTCGTTATTTCTATTTTTATTCTTCATTTTTATTTAAACGCAAACGTTTACCAAAGTAAACAACATAAAGAATGCTTTTTGATCTTACAAACTAGGTTATCTTATAAATAGACTTCATTAGCGCTCGCATTTCACTTTTTATAATATTACAGCATCATTCTTTACATATATTCCGACCTTAAAATTTTAGTTTATTTTTCGTGCTAAAATTCAGTAAAATCCGATCACCGAATTTGACATTCAAATGTAAAATACAAACATACTTTTACTAATATTTTACAGAAATAATAATCCTTTGTGACAAAAGGTTGCCAACCCCTATCTAGCTTTAGAAATGGCCGACGACCGCCAAAAATGTGACCGTAGGAGACTAACTGTTTTTTAATTATCATGTTCGATCCACGAATTCTTCCTCATATTACCATCGGCGCTTCTGTAGGTGCCCTTTGAAAGGTCACTTAATGAAAGCTGACGATTATCTATACTAATAAAATAAAGAAGAGTTTGTTTGTTTGAACGCGCTAATCTCAGGTACTGCTGAACCGTTTGAGAAATTCTTTCACCATTGTATATGTACGTGATTCCTGATTAAGACAGGCTGTGTGTGTAACGTTAATTTTAAAAAAGATAATTTGTAAAGTTTTTATATGTTATGCTTCACTGCTTTTGTGCTTGCAAGCTATGGATTCTTTAAATAAAGCTATGTATGTTAATAAAAGTAAGTATACAATATATGATTGCTACCATAATAAAAAGATGATTCAAATCAGTACAAATAAGTAGTTTTTATGAAAAGGTGCAACAATAAACTATCTCACCTAAACTTAAGATTTATTAGAACGTTTTTGTACTAACAACAGTATTTTTAATAAAATTTCAAACGTGTTTTCATAAGAAATTGCAAATGACCACAAAAAGCGAATATTTCGAAAACCGTTTTATGACTGGACGAATTTTATTTCGTGACAAATTGGCACCTATCAGCCTTACTTCAACTATTTGACACTACAATCCAAAATCAACTTAACTCCTTTAAACTAAGGTCACTTTTTCTTTACATGAACTATTAACACCCAAGTTAGTAGAAATTAAACTTAATCTATACGGAATAGGGTGTATATTCCAATGATACATGTAATGGTAGTTTGTGTGATGGTTTAGGGGTGTTGATGATGATGATTTCGGATTTCTCGTGACGTCATTTAATGTTCCTCATTACAGAGATCTCTGAAATGGACTGTGTGATATATAGCTAGCTATTAGCCGCGGATCCGCTTGTAATAAAGTTACTGGTTTTGAGTTCTGTCAAGCACTCTATTGTGAGTCACAATTTGTGACAAATCTTTTGAGGCGTCAATTGGGAAGTTTTATCTTCAATTCAGTAGTTGAGATTTTCATTCGTAGCAAATAAAGTAATATAGTGTGCATGCAATAGGTACATTTTTATACTTTTTGCAAATATGTAATTATTGTAATATATCTAACTAAAATACTTAAACTAGGTATCTATTTAATTTCTTTGCATTCAACGTAAAAATTTGTAATATGTAGTATTGTTTTGAGTTTACCCAATTTAGAATTTATGATAACAATAGCTATTGCCAAGTTATAGATACTATTCAGGCTATTAATGAATAAAAATACAAATTAATGTTATGTTCTCAAACTAAAGTGGCATTTGACAAAAAACATTTAAAAATATTATATTTTGCTTTAAACAATATTCTCTAACCATTATAAATCTTAACTCACAACCCTTCTCGAAATTAACTTTGGAATAAATGACATAAACAAAAATAATAATTAAAAATATACATGTGTCGGCAGGTGGGAGTCGCACGCACGCGCAATTACTTGTCATGGCACTTGTTGCAATTACGCTTAGGGCCACTAGATTAGCGGTTTGATTTAGAAAAAAAGTGGTAGAGTAAGTAAAAAGTTACATGCAGACTGGGAGACAGTATATACAACATCAAATATAAAAATATATACTTTCTTATTGAAATAAAAGAATAAATCAAAAGACTAGTCGTTAACTAGCTCGATATATTACTTTCATCACAATAAAGTGTATAAACGTATACTAGCGGTGCAAAAAGTATAAAATATTAAGCTTACGTCACTCAGGTAAAATATATTTTTAAATCAGTATTGTACTTCCTGAAATTAGCACGTGCAAACAAACAAACTCTTCAGTTTTACATTATTAGTGTAGTATACATGGGTTGATCCAAAAGTAATGATAATCAATATTAAACAAGGTCATTACAGTTAAAATTATTATGTATTCCTCTAGATAGTCTTCTAACTAGATAATATACTTCGATATTTTTTTTCTTAGACTTAAAAAAAAACTTTGACTACATCCACAAAAACCCCTCTACTGCGGCCATCACTTCGCTGTCGTCTTAAAATTTCTTGCCTCGAAGGTGTTTCTTGTGCTGAGGAGAGAGATAGATCTAACTAGGAGCTAGATCTAACAAACAGGGTGGGTGTTCAAGCATATGGAATGCCGATTTTTGAATGGCAGCCATTGCAACTGACGTTTTGCGATCTGGTGCGTTGTCTGGGTAAAAAAGCATTCAAGCCCGCATTTTGCCATGTCTCTTTTCCTCACTAACCTACCGCAATCTTTTAATTTGGTCTGTGTAGTAAGAGCCCAATACAGTGGCTACCTTCTTAAAATATCCCACCATAATTATTCCTTCAGCGTCCCAAAAAACTACCGCTTTAATCTATCCCACTAATTTTCACTTTGAATTTCTTCATCGTCACTTTGAAAGCTCGCATCCAGGCCATTGATTTTTTCTTGGTTTCAGCATAAACATGGTGAACCCGGGTAACGTCCATGATCACAAATCGTGACAAAAAATGATCCTGATCTCATAAAAAATTTGGAAATTCACCCTCTAAATGTCGAATCGTTGTTTCTTCTTTTTGTCGGGAAACATTCTGGCACCCACGGTTCACATTCAAATTAATGTAAATACTTGGAAACGTGGCCTGTTGATATGATTTTTTTGTGAAAACTTAGTGAGTACATGAGCAAGCAAAAAATATTTATTTTGTATTTTTATGTGCACAGGAAATACCCAATTATCATTACTTTTGGATCAACCTAGTATAAGATATAGAATTCTCAATTTTAAATTTAAGACGATACACAAAAAAAAATCCACTGCTTGGCGGGCGGAGTCTAATAGCTCGCTATCGCGAACGCGGGTGTGCGCGAAGTCATTCTTGCAAACTCGCCGCGCTGCCGCTGGCCGACTCGGGACAAACATGTATGGAGTCGTCATACAGTTATAATATTGTTATACATTTATTCAATTGTTGATTTATTGGTTTTATTTTCTTGCTTATAAACAAATAATCTTCTTTCCAACAACTACACTTAGACATTATTAATAATTATTATTATTTCGTAATGTTTACTTTATTACAAAATAATACAGGTTATAAATAATCTTTAAAATAACAAAAAATATTGTTACTCTGAAAAAATGAAATGGTAATCAATAACGCGGACTACTGAATTGATTTAGATAGAAGTTGATGCTGACGTAGATATTACATCATGCCCAGAAATGAAAGGTACTATTTCTGAAAGAAGTTATAAACCCTAATTCTTCTCAGTCAAAGTCAAGAGTGGAAGATATCACTAATACAGTAAAACTGATGCGAAACTTTGGATGTTAATTTGTATATTTTTTTGTTAGTTGTTACTTAATCACGTCAAGACTACATTACCAATTTTGATAAAATATAGCTAATTGCCTGGATTTACACATAGGATACTTTTTATCCGAACTGAACACTTCTGTGGGATAAAACAGGATTCACGATATAACCTAATTCCAAGTGGGCAAAGCCGCGGTCGGAATGATATTTTTTTAAATAGAAAAATTGTTTAAAAAAAAACACAAAATATATTGACGCATGTATTTATTTTTTGCACTCTATTATAATTGTAATTATTCATTACAAATAATCAAAATAAAATAGCCAGAACAAAGTTAGGCCCTGGTAGGGTAGGTAGGCAGGTACAGCAATGTGAGACGAACACTGGCTTATTTATACCAATAATAATGTATAATGTATTATAAACATTAAATTAAGTTTACTTTCTAACAACAAAAATACATAATATTAGCTAATGTGAAAACGAATCAACCAATCATCCCACAACAATGAAATGTGCACACAAATATTCATCCAAATCGGTTCATGTGATTAGGAGGAGTGACTGCAGCGCCATCTTCCGGGCCCAATTGTGTTTCCAGATCACCCAGGAACTCAATTTAATATACTTACACAAAATTTTTCGAAATTAAAACTCACATTACTATGTAAATATGAATATAAACCTGTTTTAGTACTAAGCAATTTCCCGCACAGGTGTAGTAAGTATAAATGAAATAAATATCAACATCAAATTCTTTATACAACATACTTATCTACCACCTACTAAGAAATGTAATTCTTGAAATTTTTTCGTATTTTTTTTTAAATATAATACTACTCCAATGAGCTCCTGTTCCATATCACGTCCGCCATACTTCCACTAAGTTCACCATGATTTTTTATTTCTTTGCACTTTGTTGCTTTTTGCTAAAAATGGAATCATGCGATAAAACCAGTAGAACGTTGATAACATACATTTTTGACTGAATAAAGGTACTTACGAAGGAGTGGGTTCACATTGTGAACAATCAGTGGGTTTATTTTCCTTCTGGATTCCGGATTTCTGAAAAGATTATCTATGCTATAAATGAAAAAAATCTTACACATTCGTTATGTACTTAAAACAGGGGTACATATCAAACATCGTCTATAATACAATTATCATCAAATTTAAAATAAAACCAACTTACTTCATTAATTTGTTCCAATTGTAAGCATTCTTTTTCCTCCAACCTTTATGTTTCTTCTTCTTATTTTCTTTATTGTCCCCATTTGTCTCATTTTGTCTTATCGTGTTGTCACCCTTTTTTACGATTGCGCGAGCGACACAAGTTCCCCGTGTGACGGCCGTAGCGGGAATGACTCGTGCAGCGATCGGGGTAGGAAGGTACAGGGCGGCTCTCGCTATATTGGCTGGTCGCGCGCTAATTTCAAGTATTTCTTGTTTATTTCAAAACCATCGCATATTTCAAAATTCTAAATCGGTAGACGTATAGGTTGTATATTTTATAGTTAATATCCAAAAAGTCGTAACTTTACGTTTGTTATTTTGAAGATGCCAGAGATTATAAAAAAATAACAATGAGAACTTTGTATTTTTTTTCTATCGAGAAAATATCATGGAATCATGTTTCTAAAACGGTAGACGTATTGTGTTACTATTGAACTTTCTTGTCAAGAATTTTTATCACGACAACTTTAATAATATAAAAATTACGAAGGTTTGAAAAGGGCCGTAAATGTTAGAAAAATTAATTCATCACCTTAACCATCCATTACTCGCTCAGCCCTACATCCTATCCGCTTTTTTCCTGGCCACACGACGCAAGCAAGCGTTAGACAGCGTGCAATTAACAATTTTCATATAATCTGTATCCACGACCGACCGTTAAACAGGCTTATCTTGATCTCTCGTATCACAATGGATGCTTTATGAGGGCGTCACTCCGTTTAGCATTTTATAAGTGAAATTGTTATAACCGTGCGAACTTATAAATAGTATTGTTTTATTGTAGTTTAAGATTGAAAGTTCTGCTATAATAATTAAGCTATATATTCGGTTTGAAGCGAAAGCTTAGAGGAATATTTAAAACTGCATACTAGATTTGTGAAAAATATATTGATAACTAGCTGTGCTCCGCGGTTTAACCCGCACTGCTCTGCTCCTGTTGGTCTTAGCGAGATGATATATACATAAATACATATATAGCCAGCCTTCCTCGATGAATGGGCTATCTTACACCGAAATAATTTTTCGCGTTTCGCGCGTTCAAACAAACATACAAACTCTTCAACTTTATAATATAAGTATAGATTGGTAGTAATATTCTTATGCCTTTGTAGTATGTTTTATTAAAGAAACATAGAAACTAAATTCGAGAATCGTACTACATTTTACACGACTACCGAATTTACCGTGAATTATAAATTTTTAGTACATTTTATATAGATTTAATTTTTATTTTTATTTTTATTTTTATTTTTTATTTATTTTCATTTTATATACTTACCTTGTGTAGTATTATTTATAATGTTAATAAATTCAAATTGGAGTTCGATAAGAAGTAAATTAAAAATAAAAGATAGATGTAGAGTTATTAAAATAATTATGTATACTGAGTTGTATGCTGTTATAATTTTTTTATGAGCATCGTCCTAACTCTATGCATTACAATTTTAATTGTTAGATATTGATCATAATGTATCTGCGTTTCTATAAAATCTACCATTTCACTCCGTTCAAACTTCGTTAAAATCATTTCAAATATATAAATTTGCAAGTTAATTTCGTTCAAAGAAACAAAGGAAAACGTCTTAAAACAACTGTGTGGTTTGGAACCACATTCGAGTCCCAAGAGGCTTAGCGGTTTGCAAGACGGGACAAGATTTGAAGAAAATTATATTAAATTATATTTTGGAATGTCTATTTGTTATTGTAGCTTTGTTGATATTTGTTAGCAAAATTATTGTAGAGCGCGCGGTGAAGAGCAAATCGACTCTTATATTATAGAGTATTTTATTTTTATTACACTTTTGTTTTGTCTTTTCAAACTCATATTATTCTATAGTTTATGAACAAAGCTTATAAACTTGAGAGGCTTATTTGTTACAGTGCTTTGGAATTTAGCTCAAAGCTATGTTTTATTATCGTATCAATCGTTAATCGTATATCATATAAATAATGAATTATTCAAAATTATAAACAACGAAATGGCAGCAAATTGTATCTCTGTTTTCGTTAGTGTTTTATCCTAAAATCTTCAAAGGAATTGTTTCATCGTCATACGTACAGTGGACTGTGGAACGCAACTGAGAGTCTTTACAGACAATTTTTATATCTTTAGTATTATTAAATTAAAATAATAATAAAACGAACTATCTCATAAAGTTTGTTACAATGCGAAGTTCTTTAACTAACGAACTATCTCACAAAATTACAATAAATTCTATTCACCAAAAAATCTGCAATATTTAACTAATCATCCCAAATTAGTATGTAGGTGACGTACTTTAAAAGCGTTTCACATACGAGTATAAGCCCTTTCTTAAGATCTTATAACCGAAGGGTTGCAGGTTAAACAGAATATGTAACAATGGCTTTTGTGCGGTAATAGGCGTTGCGGTGCGAATCCGTCTTTGTGGACCTAATCCATCATTATAATAGAGTTATAGGGATGCGCTGGGGCTTGAGGGATTGTCGATGAAAATGGTTTGTCGATAAATTGGAGTAGAATATTTTTGCTTGTACCTAAACTTTGTTGTTTCTGGAATAATAGAAGTAATTTTATATACGTAAAATTATGTGTATATTGCTAGCGATATTTATGATTACAAGACTGTCAGGTTAAAAATGTTTATTGTTTATGTTAATGTGATTTTTCTAATTATAAATACCTTGTCAATTCGTAATATTTAATCATCAATATTTTGCTGTAAAACAAAACGGCTGTAGTAATACATTTTTTTGTAATTTTCAGGTGTATAAGCGAAATTGCAAAACCTGCAATAATAAATTTCTATAACTGAAATCTGTTATAAACACAAACTTCCGCACACCAACTCAGTATAAATAAAATGCACCTCCATTTATCGATACATCCCATCCCTACCACATAAATCAAACAGTAGATTGATGGTATTATGTCAACATGCACAATCAGAGTGCATTACTTTACATAATAATTCTAATGCTCGTCAATTATTGAATAAAACATCCACAGATGGTATGTGAGAACGAACGTATAGATTTAAGCAATTTGTCATTGGTGAAACTAGGCACGATGTATGCAGATACGGATTTACATTTTGTAGTACTTAGCGTAATGTGGGAAAAGATAGGCAGATGGTAAAAAATGGTAAAGATAAAAGATAGATAGGAAATACTTTTATTAATCATGTAAACAAAATTAAAAAAGTAGACAATATTAGAAACAAAGTATAGAACTTATTCCATAAAATAGTGTAAAAATATTTTTTATGGCCACAATATTATAAATGTGGAAATAGTGGACTATCTTCGTATTATTTACGATTCTATTTTGCTATTTATTAGAATAAAAAAGAATCTAGATGCTATTTTCCTTGAAAAAATACTTTCTACATTATCTAAACAAGGTAAAAACTACAAGTGGTGTGTGGTTTTAAACTGCATTGCAATTAAATTGTTAAATTTTTTTGCACTTAAAATTTTTGCAACATAAAAAAAATTCACCAACTTAAACATCCTAGTCACTAGGATGTTTAAGTTGGTGAATTAAATTCACATTTTCACATCCAAAATCAGTTATTGCAAACCAAATCGTCATTGCCTCTGTATCTCCAATACTATTAAGCATTAAACAACAGAATGTTGTGGCATTGATAAATATCTAAAGCACTATTGTCCAAACATTTCGACACATAATAATAAAAGGGTTTAAGAGGTACTTAAGCCTTTTCGCGCCCCCCACAATAGATCTATAGCCAATAATCTTATAATAGGCAATGGTACAACGGGCCATTGAAACCAATCGAAGGGTTAAGGAATTGCAGGATTATTAAAGCCGATTTTGCGAGACAGCTGCGGGTTAAAGACAATTAGATAGACCGTTTTAGGATCAGGTAAGAGAGTATTAGTTTCTGATTTTCTTCTTTAGAGAGGAATGGTCATAGAGTTGATAACTTGTAGATTTAAGGTAAGGAATCATGGTCAGGTCATCAACAAGTATTATGTATAATTATAGATGCATTTAGTGAAATACAATGAAAAAAAAATATATTCATTCAATTGAATAAAAAAGGCGAAGAAGTACAATTTTAATTTCCGCTATCTACTAAATATTAGCAAAAGTCCTTGAATGGTACATATAAAAAACGAATTACATTTCATTTAAAAAAGTTCCTCTAATTTAGGCTCGTTTCTAAGTCTTAAAAATGTACAAACTAATCAAACAGTATACTTTACTCAATGCATAAAATCTTCCAATACCTTTAACAACATCTTGGTCAATAGCACTTGTAGACAAGCTATGCATAAAAAAGCCAACCAACCGCAAATTGCACTTTTTACCCGCGGTCACTACAAAAACTTCAATTTCATACAAATCGTCTCCCTGATCAATATCTGCGCACGCGACGATAATGGTTCAATAAAGTTATGAAACCCTTTCTATCGTGGATGAAATATAATATTTAGAAGGGCAATCGCACAATTACAATATTGTACTTTCTGATAAAGGTTCGCGTGTATCGATCTTTTATTGAACTCTAGTAATATTTGGAGCAGTAATTTTGGGGCGGTAATCATTTTAACTATTGCTCTGTGCTTTACAAATTCAATACAGTAATTGTATCTATCATCTTCTAGATATATATCATATTAATCTACTGATCCATACATTAGGATAGCAGAAGTCTTCAGATATTTAGTAATTTGATTACTAATTGCAGAAAAAGTTTTCAAAAAAGAGCGATGAAGAACCTTAAAATATATGAAGCACATTACGATAATACATTATGTATCATCGCCTATAATTGTCTGTTTTGTGTGATACTGCAATAAATAAAAATAGATAAACGTTTATTAAAACACTCAAATAGCGTCTTAATTAGAGGCAAAAATTTATTTCTCTTCATCAACATTGCATGTTCGCTGCAAATGTGAAATTTAACATTAAAGGGTCGTAAAAGGCCGTATCGGCTTATAAATTCATCGCATAAGCTAATAAAATTGTTTTTAAGCTCGGTCACCTGTACTGTCACCTTCGCATGTATCCTTAATGAAATCATAAAATGTACATAAACATCTTTTAAACTCGTAAACTTATCTGCCATCTTTATCAATGTGGATATTTCGAAGATGATCAATCAAACATCGATACACATCATATCGATTTTATCAGCGTAAATTAGTATAGCATTTACGCTTATAAATTAAAATATAAATTAGAATAAATCTAAGTGCTAAGAAATTTGCATACCTATCCCAGGAATATGTAAAATTTTAGAAATGCACACAAAACACAATTTAGCGATAATAATTCCCTTTAATTGTGTGTTTTTATAAAACTACCAAACAATGAATATCATATTGCTGTTTTTAACGGTTAAAAAGATGCACGAAGATACTAGTGAAAAGCATCTAATTAATGCACACGGACATCCTCACCCCGATTCTCACGATTTTTTTAATTACGATCAAGCAGATGTTTTGTTCCGCAATAAAAAATAAAGCACCCGGTAAAGAAAAAAAGCTCTACCTAAATATTCATCAAACAAAGAATAATCAACGATGACGAGCATCAAAACCGGAATTCAATTAGAGTTACAAAAGAATTGTTTGTGGGGACCAGCTCCTTGTTCAAGACAACTTTAATTATTCACCTTACTTGGATTCACCCGAAAGAAACGTCTCACGCGATTGCAAAAGCATCGCTAATGACACACACAATACATGCACAATGACTAAAGAAAAAAACCTGACCCCATAGAATCTATGAATCAAATTAAAAATTCCGCTATCCTTAAAATAAAGCTCAAAGTAAACACACATACTCCAAAAGACAGTCTTAAATTTTAATATGCAAAATAGAATTGCAAAGCGGAAGGGTGGACGAAACTGGATATGCAAATCTTCGTGCGAAGTTAAAGTAAAAGACAAATAGTGAAAAAACCGCTTCTATGGGTGACTGATAAACATAAAAACAATTTTTGCATTGTCTCGTCGTTTTTGCATATATTAAAAAATGTTGGTCCCAACGTCGTCCCCTGTGGTACTCCTTTCTCACAGGTTGAGTTCTGTATGCAAATTGGTGATACTACTTAATCTTTTATTTTAATAGCGTCTTTTTGTGTTTAATCCATTCATGTTTTGTGGGGTGAATGGAAAGATAAAAAATGAGAGGAAAAAATTAATGATTCAACGTATGCAAATGCGTTAGCTAGCCTGCTTTAAATGTGGGAATGTCTAGATATTATTTCCGGGGTGAAAGGTAGCCGTTAAATATTTATATTCTTGATTTGATGATTAATAGATAGGTATTAGTCTATCGTATTCTTATTATAATGAACACTTTTATTTGTTACGACAATTTATTTCGTTATAACATTACTACAGTGAAATTAGTCTCGAGAAATTTTTGCATATGTAGTGGTGTGTATATTACTCAGATCTTAGAGCGCGTTTCCATTATATCGTTCTAGCCTATACAAAAATGTTTCGATATCCTAACATTACTATTTAATTTTATACTTATCCCTAGCAATACTCTGATTTATGTTTTAAAGAAAATGGTTTTGACTAATTATAAAAAAAAATAATATATCATTCAATTTTACGTCCTTGAGCCAATGACAAGGCGAATACCGTGAAACAATAAAATATCTTGTTCATAATAATTTGTTTCGTAATTAATATTTGACCATAATAATTACGAAACAAAACAAATAAATAAATCGTCACTTGATAGTGGAAAGTGGAAACACGCACAAAACCAGAACAGTTTACGCTGTCCGCAGGTGCCTCGTGCAGTCCGGCGTCAGTCGCTTGGTACCGTTAGAACATAAAGCACACATTTCATTCGAAAATTATAATTATTACGTAGTTTAATTGTTAAATTTTGTATTTGTTGATTGTTGTTATTGTTTGTTATTGTTGTTATTGTTTGTTATTAAAGTGAAACTTTTATTACATCGTCTCAAACTTTTTGGTCTGTGTATCGTATGTCGCGTGTATCGCGGCTGCCGAGTAGGTATACCTACTCGGCAGCCGACCGTCACGCGACATGCGCTACACAAAGCAGTGTTCGGAACCGTTCGAACAGTTTCACTTTTGCCGTTACCGTGGTTTACATTTTTGGCCGGAGAACACCTAATTCATACACGTCTTCACTGAAGTAAAAATCGGCACTGCTTGTTATGTTTGGAACTAATAAAATATTAATAATACTTAAATATTATATACTTGAATAAAAACTAAAAATTAAATGTTGTTTTTTTTTATTTGCTGACCATACACTACTACAAACGCAAAAATTTCTCCAAGCTAATTTACCTGTATACAGATAATACATATTGGAAGTTTAATAGGAATTAAGGGGTATTTTTCTATTGTTTTAAAATCGAATATCGACCTTATTTAATGTTAGTAGGTATCTTATTATTTGAAGACAGTCTCTATCCTAGATATAAAAATTATTATCAGTTGAAATAATTTGAAACATTTGGTTTTTGTTTCAGGTAAGATAAAGGCTGCAGTAAGTAATAATAATTATGGTCATAAATCTGTGTTTCATCGATTAAATGATCTTGACATTGATCGACATCTGCTGGAGAGCCACGGAACTAAATGCACAAATTCAAGGTATTTACAATAGATGGCGGTACGCTAACAAAATCGTGGGTGGATCAATTTGGTAGGATTTTGGATAAATTTATAAAATTTTACACAAATATGGAATAATATGATAATTATATTTGGTTGAACAAAGTAACCATTTCAGTATTTATACAACAATAGTTATTATGTTTATAAATATTTATAAGCTATTTAATCTAGTACAATGTATGGAATTCATTATCTAATGTATTATGAATTCTTAATAAAATCTATGTTTTTAGGTATACATTATTAATAACCTAACGCATTTAATTTAAATTCTAGGGCCAACACTCGGTATAATATAATTTAACATTTACTCCATAATTATTTTTAAGTGCCTATTTAATCAAATAAACTCATCAAATCAAGATTTTATTGGCTATTACATAACTGGTGAGAATATTTAATTTTTATCATATTATTATTAATTTTATTAGTCGTTCGAAGGAACGCACACTCGCGCGCAGTGCGCTCACGCACACACGGACGCACCCACACACGCACGCTTGTATGATAGGCCAGTGGAAATTAACATTAAATTCGCAAAGCACGATGTAGATTTGAATTTTTGGTATGTTGTTTGGATCAGTTAGGGTGATGTAAATCCCAATTTGCAACTTCGAAAAAGTTGTGCTCGCTGCGCACCACGTGATAAACTGCGAAAATTTTGGACTTTTTTCACTTTTTGCTCTAAAAGTCATAAACTATGCGTTTCCGACAAGTATGATTCAGTACATAAATTAAGGTTATTAAATTTGCAACAATTTAAGCCTAACCGCAGCTCTCTAAACCTTATAACGACTAAACTGTGGCCATTCGAAGATGGTTCATTTTTCCCGAAATATTGAAATTTTTAGTTTTGCTCCCGTTTGAAGCAAAATATTGGCAAAAACCGCTCGTTCTATGAGAAGTTCGTATAATAAAGTTGTAGTGCATTTAATTTTCTTTCATAAGAGCATAGAACAAAGTCTGTGAGACAAATATTTCACACACAATATCTGAAAAACAAAAAGAAGGTAGAAATAGATTTTTAAAGAATTCAAACTGAGAGCATATAAAATCATAAAAAGAATAATACTTTTTCATTTGCAGGATAGGTAATTAACAAAATTACAAAATTTGGGAAAGTAGGAAAAAAGATTATACGCAAATAATAAACTGCGAAAATTTTGGACTTTTTTCACTTTTTGCTCTAAAAGTCATAAACTATGCGTTTCCGACAAGTATCATTCAGTACATAAATTAAGGTTATTAAATTTGCAACAATTTAAGTCTAATTAAAGCTCTCTTAATCTTATAGCGACTAAACTGTGGCCATTCAAAGATGGTTCATTTTTCCCGAAATATTGAAATTTTTAGTTTTGCTCCCGTTTGAAGCAAAATATTGGCAAAAACCGCTCGTTCTATGAGAAGGTCGTATAATAAAGTTGTAGTGCATTTAATTTTCTTTCATTAGAGCATAGAACAAAGTCTGTGAGACAAATAGTTCACTCACAATATCTGAAAAACAAAAAGAAGGTAGAAATAGATTTTTAAAGAATTGAAACTGAGGGCATATAAAATCATAAAAAGGATAATACTTTTTCATTTGCAGTATAGGTGATTAACAAAATTACAAAGCTAATTAAATTTGCAACAATTTAAGCCAAACCGCAGCTCTCTAAACCTTATAACAACTAAGCTGTGGCCTTTCAAAGATAGTCAGTTTTTCCCGAAAATTTTAAATTTTTAGTTTTGCTCCCGTTTGAACCAAAATATTGGCAAAAACCGCTTGTTCTATGAGAAAGTCGTATAATAAAGTTGTAGTGCATTTAATTTTCTTTCATTAGAGCATAGAACAAAGTCTGTGAGACAAATAGTTCACTCACAATATCTGAAAAACAAAAAGAAGGTAGAAATAGATTTTTAAAGAATTGAAACTGAGGGCATATAAAATCATAAAAAGGATAATACTTTTTCATTTGCAGGATAGGTAATTAACAAAATTAAATTTTCTACAACTTTATTTTATGACCTTCTCATAGAACAAGCGGTTTTGCCAATATTTTGGTTCAAACGGGAGCAAAACTAAAAATTTGAAAATTTCGGGAAAAACTGACTATCTTTGAAAGGCCACAGCTTAGTTGTTATAAGGTTTAGAGAGCTGCGGTTAGGCTTAAATTGTTGCAAATTTAATTATCTTTGTAATTTTGTTAATTACCTATACTGCAAATGAAAAAGTATTATCCTTTTTATGATTTTATATGCCCTCAGTTTCAATTCTTTAAAAATCTATTTCTACCTTCTTTTTGTTTTTCAGATATTGTGAGTGAACTATTTGTCTCACAGACTTTGTTCTATGCTCTAATGAAAGAAAATTAAATGCACTACAACTTTATTATACGACTTTCTCATAGAACGAGCGGTTTTTGCCAATATTTTGGTTCAAACGGGAGCAAAACTAAAAATTTCAATATTTCCGGAAAAATGAACCATCTTCGAATGGCCACAGTTTAGTCGTTATAAGGTTTAGAGAGCTGCGGTTAGGCTTAAATTGTTGCAAATTTAATAACCTTAATTTATGTACTGAATCATACTTGTCGGAAACGCATAGTTTATGACTTTTAGAGCAAAAAGTGAAAAAAGTCCAAAATTTTCGCAGTTTATCACGTGGTGCGCAGCGAGCACAACTTTTTCGAAGTTGCAAATTGGGATTTACATCACCCTAACTGATCCAAACAACATACCAAAAATTCAAATCTACATCGTGCTTTGCGAATTTAGGGTTTTTTAGTGTCGATTTCTACTGGCCTATGATGTATGAGCATCAGGCCATGTGGTAGTCGCGACGGGTTTGAATATTTTGACGAATTCCGAATAGATATACGTACGTTACGATGGCGGGACCAGCGATATTTTTTTTTTAATTTTTATTGTCAAAAAATATTACGTAGATATTTTCGTCTAAACCATTCAGTACGAATTTAAAAAGAGGAAATAAATCAAAACGATCTAGCCCTTTACATTTCTTGGCTAGATTAAAGCACTGCTATTGAGTGAATATTTCAAAAGAAAAAGGTCTAAAGATGAAATTCCTATATAAACCATGTAAATGAATAAAATAATTTAATATGATTATTTTATTACTTTAATTTAATTGCAAACGAATCTTATTTTGAGTTATGAATTACATTTCAGCTATAATAAATTAAATTCACGTGAAAAGCCCCGTGTTGACTTAATATAAAATATTATGTATGTTTTGTACGATAGTGGGTCGAAATCTTCAATATACAAATTTTTCTCTGTAATTATGTCAATTACAGAGAAAAATTTGTACAGGTGAAAATATCATGAGATTTGAGAATTTTTACATTAACAAAGTAAGATATAATTAACATACAATTGCTAAAGCGTTATTTTTTTCGGATATGTTATACTAGGTACATTGTTAAAGTTTGTCAACTAAGTATATTATCTAGAAATTAATACTTCGTCAAGTTTTCAATCAATGTAGTTACCATTTGACTAACATTAACCATGACAGTGTAAAATGTATTATTTCTTGAAACTTGCTTAATTTGGTTCTAATTGCTTGAATTATAGAAGACAGTGACTTTGTTATCGCAGTAATTATCGATTTATAATTTTTTTTTATTCAATATAATTACAATCATGTGTACATGAGCCCTATAACGATAATAGTCATTTTGTTGTAGCATACAATTAATATTCAAATGTGTAACACACACGTTATTATTTTTTCATTTAATTGTTTAATAAGTAGGTACTTGTATTACACATGAATCAATTTGTAGCGATAATTATCCGGGATTATTAAAACGTTTAATGATAATATGATTGATGTTTAATTATATTTTAAAAATGTTTAAAACAATGACCTGTCTGCACCTAAAAAACGAAACGAAGCAAAACGACTCGTAAATATTCAACTTATTTATACCGACATATTATTAAAATTTAAAACTATTTCTTGAACTATTATTTGAACTCTTTTACCTCTCGTGTCACAGACAGCAACTATGCCTATGAATAATAAATAACTCTGTTCAATAAGGCATTTTCATGATGAAGGCGTCTTGCCATAACAACTCACACCAATGACGCTGCGTAAGCGCAGCCGACGTGCGGGGGCGAGGGGGAGCAAACCTGATTTTCGGTCTATGCTGACCTTGAGCGGACGCGTTACATCACAGATTATAAAGCGGACAACGTACGCTACTTTCAACCTTATTTCTATACAAATTAGGTGGATTAAATCTTTTGTATTGCGTAAATAGCTTACGACGTTTTGACTTCGTTTGATGTATCTCACAATGCCTTGTTACGTTTCATGGTCATACAGATTTGTGTATTAAAGATATTTGAGTTAAGGTTCAATTTTGATTGTATTGTCTATTGATATATGACTTTTCAGCTATGAATAAGGTTGCGTTTGAGGTTTTTCCGGCTTACGCTTTCCGCATTTGTTTTGTTAGCACTTCGCAAGTTTTCTGTTTATTTGAGTTAGACGGGTTCCCCGATTTTTATTGGTGTAGGTTCAACATGATGTTGACAACCTATAAGTTAATTACTAATACATTATACACCTAAAGACTAAAGTCCAGGTTAAGGATCTAATGATTTGATTAACATTAGACTTATACATGAACAATTCCTAACTTTAGAAGGTTTGGTAGAAAAATATGTATTTTTGTTATTATTCAAAAATTATTTCTAATCGATTCAGACGCGAAAATTAAAGAGATCTAAAATTATTACAACACGTAGGTAGATAATATATAAAATTGAAGGAGTTCGGTGTTTAAATGCACCTGAATTGCATTATTCAATAAATTTCGTACTTAGAAAATTACAATTACAAATAGGTATTTAGGCAGTAACTACTATTAGTAACTACTTACTATTATAACCTACTATTTAGTAAGTTAAAGTATTTATTATTCAGTCTAGATCAAAGTCTATTCACCTTTCACCAATTCGCATTATAAAAAAATATTTTTTATGACATAATAAACGCTTGTCTATTTATTATTAATTAGGTATATTAAGTAAAACAATAACATCATGGACGTATAAAAAAAGACGGACGGTATATCGCCTAAACATTGAGTGAAGCCTAGTTATGGCGGCGAAACATCCATGTGTGTGTGCCATGTTGCCATGGCAACAGCCGTCCTGATGACAATGGCGGCTGTATTTTTTTCTATAAATTTTGCCGTAATAATTTTGTCATTAAAACATAAAAGAAATAACTTGCTTCCCTGTGGAATGCAATCCCTTGTGTTTTGTTATTTAAAATTGTACTGTTGCGACACCATTTAACCACGCAAGACGGCATTTTAAATATTTTTTGTGAAACAGTGACGCAGTTAATCAGTCGGTAGTTCACGACGTAATGGCGGCCGACTAGCTTACTATGGTGAGAGTGTGTGCGTGTTTATTGTCTTTACACGATCGCTAGCTTACTATGGTGGCTTCACGTTGTTTGTTCGTAATACGGCGTCCGTCTTTTTTTATACGTCCATGAATAACATAATATATTTGGCAGCCATTCATTTCCATCGCCTATTCCAAATTCAAATGTTGCTCCAAGTTCAAGTGCAAAAGTTCGTTCTTTCAAATTCATTGTCATGTTGGTATCCCAGTTTATTTTTTTTTTATGATGAAACAAACAAAGTTAGCATTTAAAAAAATAAAAACAACTATGGTATCGTACATCAAATTACAAAACAGCCATAATAAATATTAAAATCGTCTTAATTCAAAACCGTCTAATTAATATTCATCGTTTGATTTATTATCCTAACTTCGGCTTAAATTTTAAAAATAATTGAGTCCGTATTAATTTTTCTTTACTTTTTGCAAGTCTGACGTAAAATAATGATAAATTGTAATAAGTAATTTAATGTTAAAAACAACGTAATTAATGACCTTGGGCTAGTTGCTAGGGTTACTCTGACCTCAATTTATTATTTTCGGTAAAAAGTAAAAACATATTATGATATAGCAGGGTTATAAATATAATTAGAGTTAAATAAAAATATCACTCATTTTTCGAATGTGCCTCAAGGAATAAAAACTATCATTTATTTTCTATTTTTTTCTAAGATGTAGGTTGTAATTTTTTCCTGATACCTATATCGGTATTCACAAATATTTATAAATAAATTATATGGTAAATTCAATTCATTATACAAAACAAAACATAAAACAAATTACACTACCATTCCCTTTTTCCGTTTTTCACTTTTATATCCGTACTCATTGCGTAACAATAAAAAAAAGTTGACGTCATCGTCGTCGTCGTCGCTTTTTGTTTTAGCGCGAAAAAAGCGTTGCCGCGTTTTTACAGGTTTTTTTTTAATTACTGGGTCAGTGTGTCTATTTGTCCTTTAACTGGTTTGAACAAAATTTATATTTGTCGTGTCGTGTGACTCATTTTTCAACCAATTCCATAATATTATATTTGTTTACTGTTTTTCTACTCATTTTTTTAACGAAACACTTTTTTACGTGCTGTATGGATTGGCTTCTGTTTTGTATTGGTAAGAGCATTTGTATTAGTTTTGATTGTTGACATGCTTAGATCATTAAGTAATGATCTAAGTTGACATGTTATTGGACAGAAAATGTCGTTTGTTGTAAGAAATATTGCACAGAAATATTGTACTTAATTAAATGCATGTGAAGTAAAGATAAAAAAAGGTATATTATTTTAATACAACATTTTAAATTTAAACAACGACGGTGGCCATGTATTTAAAATTAAAATATCATTTTTATTATCCAATTTTTCTAGCTTATAATTTAAGCATTAGGTAACATTTATAATAAGTAATAACCATCCAACAAATCGTTTAATTAATCATAAAAGCATACAAAATATGAGAATATTTAGGCATTAGCATATTTTTAATAATAATCTCAAGATTACCTTGACTTTGTACTCGTAACATTTAATACCTGCGTGATTTTATATACCTATATCATTGCAAAGATTGATATATAGGCATACAAACAGGATTTAAATAAACAACAAAAACAAGCAGATACACGATCAAATAAATTTCAAAGTTGCTTTCATCTTTGTTATTTAAAAATAGAGATTTGAGAAATTGCCTAGGTTATTAGCAAAGGTGACCTACAGCTATTTTTTTATTATAACAGAGATACAATTTTTTTTGTTTGTTCAACTTCTAGTACTACAGTATTATATTATCCGTGGTTCAACTCCCGTATTGCGTAACTATAACTTGATCTTTATGACGTAGGAAAATTACCTGAATGTACCTTATTGTAAATACAAACTTTTATTGTAAAGCGAAACGATTAAATTACAAAAACAGTTAACCTATTCGAATATATTGATAGATATACATTTTGATAATATGTATTAGAAAATTTAAACAGACGTTGCAAGCGATCAACCATGTCAGTGTTTAATTATTATACTAGGTACCTCTCTTTTATACATGATTTTTTTGTTTATTTATGTTGGAAAATGAATTAATTCTGCATTTTATATTAATTTAATTTGAATGTTATATATGTAGTCAATTTTAAAGTAACTTTTTAATTTTATTTGTTTAAATTTCAATTAATTTTATTTCATTTTGAGTATTATATTGTTATTTTAATTTTATCTAGTGATTATTTTAAAATGTATTTTATTAAGTTAAAATGTAGGTATTTAATGTGTATATTATTATTATTTTTTTAATGTAATTAATTTTTGTAGTGCATGCAGTGCTCATTTTTTATTAGTTGTCCATCATGTCCTATATTTTTTGTGTATTTTTTATGTAAAATAATCGATGTACAGCTGCTAATGAGCCTTAATAAAATAAAATAAAAATAAAATTATGTTCCTTTTTTGCCTGGTTAAACCGGGATAAGTAGCTTGTCGTATAACTTGCTAATAATTCGCATAGAAGTACCGACAAACATTTCCAACTGAACTCATACATAATATATAATAGTATACATGTGTTTTTGTCTGTCCGATCATAATGATTGACGCGGTATAATATGTGCTTCCAAGCTTGTAGGGTAAATATCATGTAGGAAAAGATGGGATACTTTATTCTATTATTAAATGTACAAGAAATTACTAAAGTGGTCTCATAATTTGAGTAATAAACTAAAATTTAAATATCTTTACATAGCTCTCTATTTATGAAATATATTTGTTACTAAGAAAAATAAATAACCCATTGAAATTATATGTAGCTTTTATATTATAAACTTTCGTTTACGGAGAAACTTACAAAAGGTATACTCATTTAATTTAGATATGCGTCGCGTTCGTATATGAATAAAATTAGTATTTTATGAAAGTTGGAATTTCACCAACTTTTTTCATTGAAGAACTATCACCCACTCGCACAATATTTTATAAAATTTGTTTTTGTCCCACTTTTCCCACCAAACAACTTATATATGGTCACCCTACCAACAAGTTTTGGCCAAAAGCAAACCCAGCCCGAACTCACGATCTACGTACCTATAATAATTCTAAATAGCACTCCATAACGTCAAGTGTCTGTCATCATCAACCAAATATATTGTCACACCGAAGTGTAATAAATATATTCAGAACAAAGTAGTGTGGTAGTGTCGTATTTTTACAAAAGTAAACCTTCAGAGGCAAATTATGCAAAGACTGGCTATAGAATTCTATTCAATTTTAAGTTATTTACTACAATATATATGACACTAGGTTTCCGTCCGCGGCTTCGCCCGCGCAGTCAAAGAAAAACCCGTTAGTATAGTATAGTTCTATAGTTAGTTATAGTTCCCGTTCCCGTGGGATTTCCGGGATTGCGGGGATAAAAAGTAGCCTATGTCCTTTCTCGGGTATCAAAATATCTCCATACCAAATTTCATGAAAATTGGTTCATTAGCTTAGGCGTGATTGAGTAACAGACAGATAGACAGAGTTACTTTCGCATTTATAATATTAGTATGGATTCTAGGTATCTAATGTCTTTGCAAATGTATTACACGAGGTAAAAATAAATTACAATATCATCATAATTTAAATTGTATACTTATTTTATGTCCATACAATGTAATAATATAGTGACAAATCATTGTTCATAGATTGTCGATAGATTAGTTAATAAAATCTGCGAAAATGATAAAGTTAACATTTCAATCATTTTGGTTTGTTTAGCAACAATACATGTAACAATAGGTACGTACATGAAATTTAAACATCTAGATTAATTGTCATAGACAATACTACTCTAATAAAGTATCATTTATACCGTAACTATATCACATCTTTCGTCCAGCCCCCCTAGTCAAGTGGCTTTCTGTTAGCGTAGCGTTCAATAGAATAGACTACGAATGTATGAGATTGACGTAGGCTGTAGATAAACGTATCTACAGGTTACGTCAATGGGGGCAGCTCACCAAAGTTTTCGAACGCAATCTCTCAGTTCGCTTCGGTGTGAACGGCGGCCATCATAGTGTTCAAAACATAAACACAAATCGAGAGGCGTTTAAATCATACAAGCTATATTTCTTGTTTTCGGAGTTATGACATCATTTAATAAATTACTTCTCCTAAATTATTGCTATGTAATTTGTGATCGTAATTATATATTTCGTCCTTGCGTTGGAAAGCGTGGTACGTAAATACTAGTTACGTGCCCGTGTCTGTCTGAGAGTTTCATGAAAATATCGCGGAGTAAGGATTAATGTAGTTTACTTCTCTTGAAGGAATTTTTAATTTATCCACATCTACTAATTTGGACTTTACGTATATGTAGGTAGGTAGAGTAGGTAGGTAGAAATATACTATGTACATATCAAATATTATTAGAGTAACTGAAATTTTTAATATAGTATTAAAAGACAATTCCAGTTTGACACACAGTTAAAATAGTATTTTAAAATTTCTATTCCCTATTTTTCACGAAAAAAATAATTGAGAAAGCTCAAGATTCCTGATAAAAGCTCCTGCTATATTTGCGCTAATTACGTCGTATTTATGTTGATAATCTCAAGCGATTTTTTTTAAGTTTAATTCTCATTACCTGAATTAAGAAAATTTAAACTTAGATAATATTAAAATATCAAAACAAATGAAAATTCATGACGTCAATTATTAATATTGTAATTTAATGAATCCTAGATTTATTAAACGTACTTGTCTGGGATTATACGAATTATTCTTTGAAAATTATTATGTACATATTTTTATACATAATATTTCGCAATTATTTTTACATTTCGTCAAGGTGAGTTTGTTAGTTATTTCGTAATTACTGTGAACTTAATTTGAATTAAGTATTATTAGAAATAAGTTAAATTTAGCTTAATCAAGTGGGGAATGTTGTGAATCTGCTCAAACCACATCATGATGTGGCCAATAGACATTCATGATTCAACCATTTCATGAAATGCGACCATTTCACGAAATGATCGATCATTTCGTGAAATGGTAAATGTGACCTTGAGATGAAATTTAGGATACTAAAAACAGTTGCTTCAGTAAGCTAAAATCTCATTACCTATGTGCTAATAATAATATTATTGTATATTATACATAGCTTATGAATAAATAAAATAATAAATATTTATAAGTGGTGACTTAAGACTTACCTAGTTCAAAATTTTTAATTGGCATTTGGCACTATGTTTGTGTCTCTTTTTTGCCACCCTTCATTGACGATAAAAGCAAATGTCCAATAACTTGTACTTATTAAATATTTAGTCCTAGGTATCAGGCAAATATTATTTTTTGAATGTTCAATGCTTTCGTCTATTTTTTTCGTCGTAACAGAGTAATCTATCATGATTGGTTCCAAACTAGTCACAAGTGTGAAGATTTTTTCAACTTCCTGAAATTAAAAGGAATCGAAATATTCCCAAATCGACGTTTGGTGTCAATATCTGTGTCGATTTATGGACAAAACTAACATTATCATAAGTTGGATATAACCTAACAATCTATACTAATATTATAAAGCTGAAGAGTTTGTTTGAACGCGCTAATCTCAGGAACTGGTCCGATTTGAAAAATTCTTTCGGTGTTAGATAGCCGATTTATCAAGGAAGGATATATTATCATCACGCTAAGACCAACAGGAGCGGAGCGATGCGGGTGAAACCGCGGGGCACAGCTAGTATTGCACATAAATCCGAAAGTTTATTTCAATTTAGGTAAGTAAGGGGATTATTTTTCGAGTAAAATTTATGGAAATGATTTCCTTATTTGATAGATTTATATTGCAAGAATGTTTGTCAAATACGAAATTATTTTGAGATATTTGATTACCTATGATCCCTGCAACTGTAATGGGTAGAAAGAGTTATAATATTTAATAAAATCCTTAAAATATTTATTTTATCGGTTCATAGATTTATTTTAATAGATGAGGAATTTGTCCATCTAGTTTTATCTTCACTTTCATAGTTTTGAATCCACTCACCCATAAATATCACTCCAATTACTGGTCTATCATTTTCTGCTCAAAATTCTCCATTGCAGCGTACAGGACGGACAAACTAACAAAATTTCGCATCCATTAGTGAACTATATCCACACTAAACTTTCTTCGTAAAATAAAGTGTTGACTAGACAAGTGTTACCCAGATGTTGGTGTAACGCACACATACATACAAACACACACAGTGCTCATATGACATTAGTGGTTTGTAGTTTGTACATTCATTTCACATTTAATTAAGAAACTGATCTATATATATTTGGAAAAATATTAAAAGATATCGTCATATTATTCTCGTGCCATTGTTTTGAAAAACATTAAACATCTACGTGTGAAAGCCAGCACAATATTTTAAAATTATAATATAAGTATGTTCATACTTTATTACTGACATAAAAATTCGGGACTGATAGGGAATTATGCATACCTAATAAATATAAAATAAATAAATAATAATACAATTTTTAGGATTTTGGATTTACCGGTGAAGCCCATGACAGTGGGGAATGGGGATACAGCCGGCAGTCCTGCTGGACAACGCTCGGATAGTCCGTAGGTTCCTCACTCAGTCGCCCTAGACTCCGGCCGTCTGGCCACTCAGCCGGAGTTGTTCACAACACCGCCGCGAGGCGAGATACTTGCCCCCCATACAATTAACTTTTACCTACATATTATTTTAAATTCAAACATAATTTGGTAAATATTTTTATCAAAATATTATTTATTTAACTAAATTCTTAAAATATAATCAAGTATTTATTATGTATGTAGCATATTCAAAATTATTTAAAAATTGACATTTCAATAGACCTATATAAAAAAAACCATTTCTTGATTACGAGTAAAAATAAAATGCTAATTAATTATATTCGATACTGTACGAATAAACTACCGTCTAACTAATGCAAATGACACATATATTTTTAAAAAAATCTGTCATAACTGCTAAAATATGTGGGCCATATTGAATTCTGCCAAAGCTTAAACATGCTTGTAAAATCCGATACTTTGCTTGATAGTCTTCCCAATTCTCATCGATCTCAAATAGCAGATTACCTACAGGAAAAAACACCTCAAAAAATCACTCGCATAGCAACACCTGTTGCGCCTACGCATCCGCTCAGCGCCATCTTGGTAAAGATGGCGAGCCATCTGTCAAAATTCACATTCAAATTTCGAATCTAATGACTGGTTTAAGTCTCAATTGATTACGTATACCATATTGTCATAAAAAAGGGGATATGACATTTTAAATATTAATATTCAATAAATTTTTTGCTAATGTTTAATTATGCTAATAAAATAATTGTTTCTTATGCCTCATAAATGATAGATACTTTAAACTCGATTGAAACATTAAAATAATATTTACATATGAAACAGTGGAACTATATTTTATAATAGTCAAGAATGAAATAATTAATTATTAACATCGAAAAGCCTAGTTATAAAGTCCAGCATAATGTTATCAAAAACTGGAAAGTGACCAATAAACACACATCATATACAACATCGTAAACCAATCAAAAGTCGAATAATATTCACAACAAGGTGATCAAAGTTATGATATGCCCGATCCAGTGACCCCACGTTATGCAATCGTAAAAAGTCCACGACACCACATTCCCGAGGAAGGGCAAAAACATCTAACGGAGTTTATTGTAACCATCGGTCTCATCTCATCGTTTTTTCCCGAAACGGGAGCAAAAAGAAACAACAAAAAAGTCTACAATGAGTTTTTGCAAACAACTTTTTCTTGGCACGCGTTTGAATTTTAAACGTCCGTTTTTGTGATTGTTCGCTTGTTTTTGTCAATGTATTGGGTCAGGTTATGGTAAAGGATTGGTATCACACGAGACATGTAAATCTTCTACACGTCATTGTAGTTTATTCGCACGCTATAAAGTATGAGCTATTATTCATTCGGACGCCGGTTTTTTGGTAAACTAATTTGTGAAAATACAAACATTAAGGTTTATTATGGTTTGACACTCGAACGTTTGATTATTTAAATTTTAAACATTATTCACGGCGACTTAATAGAACGACAACATTTAGGGTCAATAAAAGTTTTTCTTTTTTACGTTTTTGCTAATATTAATATAGTTTTTTTAGGTTATTTTACGGCATTTGTGTATTTAGCAGCATTGCCCAGTGGACCACCTTCGCCTGCGTTTCAGTGCACTTGAATACATACCTACATTTCATATTAATATCGTAAAAAATTATTAACTGGGTAAAAACAAAAACAGCCGTAATATTATTGTATAGTTACGATACGTGGAATAAACATTTTAAAAACGTAAAAGAAGACGATCCACTGCATATTAATACATATTATAGATATTAGATCATACTTCTGATCAAAACATTTAGATTATAATTATGACCTCAGAAGATATTTATTAAAATCTATCAATAACAATATACTAAATTCACACAATAAATTTTTTATTGTTATTGTTTTCGGCTTAACGCCATATTTTAAAGTTATATTTACTATATCCATTTTGGTATTTTTATTAGGTTAGAAAGAGTTTTGTTTTCCTGTATTGCACCTAAAAGTGGTTTCCGAAAATGTATTAAAATTGAAAAATATAATAAATTCAATCCGATTTTAACTAGATAGAATATACCTATTTTGATTTAATTATTCAATATCTATTTCTAGTTTTATCTAAATTAGTCCAGTATTTTTGCGTGATTTAGTGCACAACATATAAATAAACGATTATATTACGAACAGAATATTAACTAAAGAATAAATTTAAGACACAAATATTATCTCCAAAAGTTTCGTAGCATTCGAGACAAAATGCAATTTAACACTTACAAACACATTGTGTGGAAGATAAATCTTGTGTGCGTGTGTGTGTTAATGCGTGCGCGCAGGGATGCAGAGGTTTCATACTGTTCCCACCCTCGCAAAAATAGATGGCTTTTCTTGTTTGATACTTGCTTTTTTATAATTTTTATGTAAAACCAAAGCGTTAAAAAACTAAAATAAACCAACTATTTAAATGAAAAGTAACTTTTGAACACAGAAAAGTATTCAAGTAAACATATCATGTCGTAGGTAGGCTTTTTAAATGTCTATAAAAAGTAAAAACGCATTTGATTAGAATTCATTAATTTAAATTATCTTCTTTTTACACTTTAAGCATAAATTATATAAGACGAAAACCTTGAAACTCAAAAATGTAATTTATGTGTATTATAGGTTGTTTTTTCTACAAATTCTTCTTTAAGTTACCTACGCATATTTTTGTAAATAACATATCTCAACAAAATATTTATTTACTTCAAAAATTTCCTACCATTTATTGAATTAAGTATTTCTCTCAAAAACATCTGCTACCATATTGTCAATTTCTTCAAATATCAAAATTATCTATTCCCACTACATTCAAAAATCGTAGGCGTATAGAGGGTGGATTGTATAAGGAACCTTTTTTTTTAAACATCAAAAGATTTTTTCTACCTGCAATCCCCAGGCTCGTCTACCTGACTATGCGCGCGCGCAGATTCTAGCATTTTTGTAAATGTGAAAAAATATTCACTAGCATTGTGAGGGGGCTTTTTGCTGTATTTTTTACAAACTTGCTCTAATATGTAAGGTGTTTTTATAATGTTTACACTTTTTTATTTATTTTGATTGGATAAAGGGTTGATGATTAAAAATTTGGCGATTTAGTTTTAAATTTCTGATACAATTATGTTAATCTCTCTAAAATTTTTAAATCATAGTTTTATCATACATGAATTGATTACTTCTAAAAAGTTAAAACAAAACTGAATTATTTTTCGCATACTTACCTACTTCTTGATTCTCAACAATCAAAAATTAAATGAATATTCATAATTAAGCATGGACTTAAATATACATTTAAATAAAATACATATGTAATGTATATATATCAAAATGAATATACAATATAGGTACATAACATGCATATGAAATTAAATTTTCCATAACCAGTTTTCATTCAATATTGTTTTTATCATATTTTGCCATTATAATAATTAAGTAATCTATTTACATATGAAATTCTACGAAATGTATTCCGTAGGTTTTGACTGACAGACCAACACACATCTTCCACCCACACTACGAATTCATATCACATAAAAGAACGACAAACAATATTTAACCGAAGTCCCAAAAACAACAGTTTTTCAATTCTTAACAATTTAATCTTAAGACACCAGAAATCAAGTATTTATCACAAAGATGTACATACTAACATTCCAATTATTTAATAACATATTATGTAGTTGAATTAATAACACCTCCGCGCCGCGTTTCCTAGCAACAGCACAGATAAATAATAATAATTAGATACTGTGCACAAAAACTCCGCCATACATCTAAGACGAAGGCCATCGAGATTTTGACAAGTTGTATAGGTACTCAGTACCCAATAAGTATTTATTTTTTAATAAAGTGATGACCAAAATAATCGTATCCTTCTGGAAATTTAAAACGGATTTAAAACGCGATTTATTTAGTATAATACCATTTGAAGGTGTCTTTAGATTAAACTTTTTCGTTAAAGAAGCCCTAACTTTCAATTTTTTTAATTATTAATTCATGAACCTATTAACTACAATATTACTTCTAACTAACAGCTCATGACCACGATAAACCGCGGTATGTAACTAGAGGTTACTAGTTACTACACTAATACGATGTTTTGCCTTTGTTCTAAGTAGGTACTAGTAGATATGATAGTAAATCTATACTAATAAGTATTATAAAGAGGAAAGGTTTGTAATTATGTATGTATGTATGGTTTTCACGCATAAACTACTGGACCGATTTCAATAAAATTTAGCACACCTATAGAGGGTAACTTGGATTAACACATAGGCTAGGTTTCATCCCGGGAATCCCACGGGAACGGGAGATACGCAGGTTTTTCTTTGAAAACGCGGGCGAAGCCGTGGGCGGAAAGCTAGTAATATGTACCTATATTTAGAAATTACACATCCTTTAACGAATCTAAATGACTTATTGATTAGTGATTACACTACTAACACTATTGTGATAGTCGTTTCAGGCCCAAAGTTAAAGCTGACGGGGTCACGGAAGAATTCTACCATACCCGTGGCCCCGTCGTTGATGCGGCTTGACGGAACACAGTGGGGTTTCTAATTCCTTGATAAACAAGACCGCGATTTAAATCCGTTAAACTCCAATTCCTTAGTAATCTAGTCTTAAATTTTGGCGGTAAATAAAAAGAGGAAGTAACAATAGTACACGGTAGTTACGCAGTGGCCGTGACTTTCAAGTTTGTGTGTGTGCGTGAATGTACGATTATCTTGTTACACATGTATGATGAACGATATGTGATTGATTCGGTGGGAGTGGGAGTGATAGCTTTGAAAATGAGCTATGTGGGAATATGATACTTTATAGAATTTACGTACTTACGTGATGAACGAATTTTTATAACAAACTAGCGGTCCGCCCCGGCTTCGCCCGTGGTACATATTTACGTTTTCTCTACATAAGAACCATCCTCGTACTTCAAGGAATATAATAAAAAAAGAATTATCGAAATCGGTTCAGCCGTTCTCGAGTTATGCGCTTACCAACACATTTTGCGATTCATTTTTATATATAAGAAGAAGACTAGCGGTCCGCCCCGGCTTCGCCCGTGGTACATGTTTACGTTTTCTCTACATAAGAACCATCCTCGTACTTCAAGGAATATAATAAAAAAAGTATTATCGAAATCGGTTCAGCCGTTCTCGAGTTATGCGGTTACCAACACATTTTGCGATTCATTTTGATATATAAGATTGACGTATTGAGTTCGAAATATTATATGAAGATTGTCTTATTTTATATCAAGTTGTTAAAATATAAATAATGAAAGAAATATGAAAAGCTAAATTTAAAGTAGGTATACATATTAACTTAAAAATCCATTAGGTATTAATCCATTCAAATTATGAACTAATAGACAATATAGAATACTCATGTTTAAACATAAATTACCCAAACAAATTTATATTAAAACGTAATTTATTCAGAATTGTTTCATTGTCTTCACAATGAGCATTACATTTTAAATTCTAAACTATAATTAAAATTCAATCATTGTCAAATTCTATTTAAGAATTTTGAAGACAAAAATAAATTTAATTCTTTCTATTTATTATTTTAGTTATCTATTAATATGTAGTTATAATATAACGTTCGTCTTTACATAAGATCGAAAATTACGTTTTTTAACCGACTTCAAAAAAGGAGGAGGTTATCAATTCGGCCGGTAGGTAGGTATATTTTTTTCACACGATAAATTTATTCCATTTTACTTATTTACTTTCTAAACGAATAAATACAATTAAATAGATTATTATTTATTATTGAGACTACCTACGTCTAAAATACCATAAAATATAAGCTACGAAAACCGCAATAACAATAGAATTTACCAGACAAATCTAACTCAAAAATATTATAATGCAACAAAAGAATTTCAATACATTCACAAGTGCCAGAGAATTTCCTAAAAAGTGACGAATTTAACAAAAAATATCCCACGAAACGCATTTCTTTATGTTATTTAATAGCCCTTGTGAAATGCTACTGATTTGGCATTGTATTGTTCAAATTATTATACACGCAATGGTATAACTTTATACAGCATTTTTTTCAATGTATGGGATAACTAAATGCATGATAAATAATTTCAGAAAACTGAAGTTCTGTGCTGATATAATTGTAAATTAATTTTCAAAAGTATATATTATAATGGGGTATTTAAAGTTCGTTTATAAATTTATAAGGTGTATGTACAATTACCTACTTTACTCCATCAATTTTGTGCAAATTATATCACGACAAAAAAACGAGAACAACATTATATAAAATCCTAGCTTTCTCAAGCCTTAAGTTTAAACATAAATTAACGTCTGGACATCTTTCAAACATCCCTACGTCCACTGACAAAATAAATCTTACATTTTATTTAAAAAGTACTAAAACGTCGCATGGTGCACCATCATCGTAATAAATTCCAAATCTACGGGAAACCTCTTGGCAAATCCATTCGTATTTGCCATAAACCAACTTTTAGATAATCAACATTTATAAAGAAAAACAACCCTTAAGTGCGAGTGATAAAATTAAAAATTGCTTAGCTAATTATGCGAAAATATGCCATTAAGAATTAGGGGGTAATATTCAAGATGTTGCAGTTGCAATGTCAAATCTAAAGAACGTAAGTGCTCAATCTGTCAAGGTAAAAGACACTCTAGCACTAAGAGATAAGATTGATATTTCCTTGAATCACAACAGGCATATATGTTGAGTGGCAGGTAAGGGTGAGCAGGTAAAGAAATTTGAACATTTCTAAGGGATGATGAAAAAATAAGGGTCGGTTGTAGACACAAAAGCTGGTGTTGGCGTCAAGCTGTGCGATGGATGGACTACGGATGCTGTTATAGATTTTACTGACGATTTCGAAATTGACTTCGAGACACTTAATTGAATATGACCACTTGGAAAGATTTTTGCGGAGATTAGAAGAATAGCTGTATTCGTTCCACGTTATTTCAATTTAGAATAGGGAATAGATAAATTTTAATTAGAAGAAGGAATGATCTAGCCTAGGAATCTAAGAATAATGGATAAACGTTTAGCACTAATAAAATGTATCAGAAAAACAATTAAAGAACGAGTCGACATTATTCATTACATATATCTAATAACAGTTATACATATTTCCTAATGATAGCATTTATAAAGATTCCATGTAGATAAAGAAAAAGATTTACGACTTATTTTGATTTGCTATTCAGAGCCAATCGGAGCCACAGAAAGCTTCATTCGTTTATTATCACTCTACAATTTCGACTATTTTTGTGAAAGTCGCTTAAATACCATTAATTTCATAGTCACTTAAAAAATATAAAGCTTTACCCACACCATATGCCCAAAAGACCAATCCTTTACACTCATTTTTTGTTTAAAAAAACTAAATTTGTTTACAATAATATGAAGGTGCATTTTAATGGCGCCCAAAATTGGACAGGAACTCTATGAACGATAGGAAATAACAAAAAATATTAAACCAGGTGCGGTGTTTTTTCATTCCAGTGTTTGTTTTGTAATATCCGATACTCCTTTACTGCCAAATGATAAAGACAAGTGTGATGATAGGAATTTGTATGAAGGTTCTGTATAATAATTCAAGAAAATATTGAAGTTTAAGTACGAAGGTACGAAATCTCAGCGGTTTGAGGAACATATTATTATAATATGTGTTTAATGGTGTAGTAACTATAAGACTGTAAAATAATTTATGGTCTCAAGTTTCACAGATTGAAAGATTAGGTGATCCAGACCACATTTTGCAGTGTGGTAGTTCATAGCATAGCCCTCAAGTGTAGATTTTATACGTCAATTTTTCTTCTACTATGAACAACCTATTAACAAATACACCAAACCTATTTTTTTTTAATAATATCCTTGAAAATCATACAATCGGAACATATTTTTATTGAAAGGGAATCTTCAATATTTTATTACTTTATTGCCACGCAACTCTAAAAAAAAAACTTTTCGGGAGCTAAAAAGAAGCGTTTTTATTGTCTTACAAAAAGTTAAAAGAGAAAGTTAAAATAAGCAATATAATTCTTTGCAATTGATTTTTTAAAACACAAAGCATTGGTCGCTACCTTTTATTTGAAGTATTTTGGAGCAAAAAATTGACCTTAGGATAGGAAACAAATGTTTAACACAATTGTTTGAAATATCACTAGCTTCATACCACGACTACACTTACGTGTCAAAATAATTATAAACCTACAGTATTTCACTAATCTTCCTGTATTGTTAAATCTGCTACATCAATTTGGTAGGTTTAGTTTTAAAAATTTTTCGTCTAAGCATACAAATATTCGTATATGTATTTTACGATATGGTTCGATTCGCACCAACCAGGCTTAGCATATTTTTTTCCAATATGAAAATCATGAAGTCCTTTTACTAACAGAAAGCTATACTATTCAGGAGGCTATTTTTTATCCCGGTTAAATCAGAATCCGTAAGTCTAGTGCAAAATAATATTAAATTTGATAGGTAAGTTATAATACAATTATTTGGCATTGAATCCTCTAAAACTGGTCTTTATAGATACTAACCACTGAACTATAGCCGAAATTCCATTTCAGTGCATTTTAAATACATAATTGGATACTAACCTTTACCACATATTACACTCCTCATCATATGTTTACATTATGACTTTGTAAACCATACATCGACGCGTGCTAACCATATTTTAATAAAGAGCAGGAAGAAAAGCGTCAATGTAAAGCAATATTATGTTTCACTTGATTAAATCGCATATAGTCCCAAAAATACAGGTTAGTAAATTGAGCTAAGAAATTGAGATTGATATAATGGATCTTTCGAGAAATTAAGTATAGGTCATAGAACTGGCACAATTACTTAGGATCAAACGGCTAACTAGACGTCTAGAATGGTCTTCTAGACTTATTAATAGTTTATAATAATTTGAAAACCATTTGATGGCCCAAGATGTCCTTCAAACAAAGGGACTTATTACTAATATGGAGAACATTATAGCTTTGTTTATCTTCGTGATTATTTTGTTAATACAGCAAATCAACAAAAAAACCGGCCAAGTGCGAGTCGGACTCGCGCACCGAGGGTTCCGTACAAACCTGCAAGGTTTTTTATGGTTTTCGTAATTTTTCCTTTATCTATGCTATAAGACGTTGCTTCGTACCAAATTTCAAGATTCTGAGTTCACGGGAAGCACCCTGTAGGTTTTGATTCCCTTGCAAGTGTCGAAAATTTGCGGCATAAACGGCTGTATCTTTTGATTGCGTTGCCTTAGAAGTTTGATTTTTTCACAGCTTCAAGGGACAGTAGACCTGAGTAATTGATATAAATTTCAGCTTCATACCTCCACGCGTTCCTGAGAAAAAGGGTCTTGACAGACGGACGGACGGACGGACGGACGGACGGACGGACGGACAGACGGACAACAAAGTGATCCTATAAGGGTTCCGTTTTTTCCTTTTGAGGTACGGAACCCTAAAAAATGGAAAAAAAGTGATAGACAAAGCTTTAAAGTTATGGAAATAGCTCTAAAGCTCTCGCTTTTAAATTCCAATCAACAATCTCACAAACATTTTTAGTAGGAGGAATTATTCAACCAATATAGAAATTTAAATAAAAGTTGTACAACCTTTTTTATTATAATATATTCACCTGAAGACTTAGCACAATAATCTTATCTACTTCCCACTTCCGCACTCAATACAGGTGAATATAATCTAAAAAAAAAACTTATTGTCGTCAACCCTATTTACAATTAAATAACATTCAAGGACGGATGAAATTGAATTTTGACAACCCTCACAATTATGAGTTCTAACGAAAGTGAATTCATTTTTATTATGCTATTGTATTGTTTTTTACCAACTGTGACGTAAAAAATTATACGTCTTTCATGCAATACTTTTTACAGGAGCTGCGTTAACTTGTCAGTTTTTTTCTATACCTACTAGGAACTACTTGCTTTTATGTGTATTTGTGTTTAATTGTCTACTTTTTAACCGACTTCCCCAATAGTCCAGGAGGAATCGGCGCATGAGTACCGAAAACTATTCCACCTCAATTTTTTTACGTGATCCTCTTCAAATTGCCCTACTGATGATATAAATGCATGTTGCCATGGGGCAACCCGGTGCCATATTGTTTAAACCGAAATTGTTTAAACAATTGCAAGGAATTGTTATTTTTCAACCGGACAAATTTTTTTTATATTTTTTATCGAAATACCAATAAAAAAGGTCCAATTACTTTTCACGATAAAGTTAATATTTTCAAAGATATGAATTTTTTAAGGTTTGAAAAATCTCAAATTTGGGTACTTTCGACCCATGAAAAATATATTTAAAAAAAAAATAATATATAAGTAATATTTTTTTTTCAATTCTCTATACAATAGTTAATAATATTGTTAATAGAGATTTAAGAAAATTTCATTGTTTATATCTGTTTTTTAATTGTTAACTTCGCGCGCTCACAAGTACGCGCCGCTTACCTTTAAGTATCGCCGTCTCTCTCTTACTCATGCGCTGCATCGGCCTCTCTGTGTCTTGAATCATTATTTATCATTTATCTTAAAAACTATCAACTTTATCAAGATTTTTAAAGAGAGCAATCTTATTAATAATTAAATTGTCTACAATTTGTTTCTTTTTTTCTGAAATCAATTTTTTTAAAGTTATTTAAGCATAAATTGAAACATGTAATTAAAATTACTTTTTTATCAGTTTATATTACTTTTTTGTTATTATCATAAGTAATTTTTGCATTTATCTCAACAATAATAAGATATAATAGTATTTGAACATTTTTTGAAATCACAATTATTTATAAATAATAAAATTATATTGGGTACGCACTTGGATGTTTAGAAAAAACATTCAAATAAATTGAAAAAAAATAAAATAAAAACTAATTTTATAAATATATATCATGGTGTGTGTATGATTGTGTCTAAGTAAGAAAAAGATTCTTTTCTTTGTTTTTTATTTTCTCAAGGTTACTCTTTGTATTAAACCGCAAGATGTTTGTTTGTTCTTGTGACAAAATTATTGATTATATATAACATTTAAAATAAAAATACAAGTTAGTGCATGTCGATTCTCAACTTATTAATAAGATTGCTCTCTTTAGAAATCTTGATAAAGTTGATAGTCAACTTATTAATAAGATTGCTCTCTTTAGAAATCTTGATAAAGTTGATAGTTTTTAAGATAAATGATAAATAATGATTCAAGACACAGAGGCCGATGCAGCGCATGAGTAAGAGAGAGACGGCGATACTTAAAGGTAAGCGGCGCGTACTTGTGAGCGCGCGAAGTTAACAATTAAAAAACAGATATAAACAATGAAATTTTCTTAAATCTCTATTAACAATATTATTAACTATTGTATAGAGAATTGAAAAAAAAATATTACTTATATATTATTTTTTTTTTAAATATATTTTTCATGGGTCGAAAGTACCCAAATTTGAGATTTTTCAAACCTTAAAAAATTCATATCTTTGAAAATATTAACTTTATCGTGAAAAGTAATTGGACCTTTTTTATTGGTATTTCGATAAAAAATATAAAAAAAATTTGTCCGGTTGAAAAATAACAATTCCTTGCAATTGTTTAAACAATTTCGGTTTAAACAATATGGCACCGGGTTGCCCCATGGCAACATGCATTTATATCATCAGTAGGGCAATTTGAAGAGGATCACGTAAAAAAATTGAGGTGGAATAGTTTTCGGTACTCATGCGCCGATTCCTCCTGGACTACAAACACGATCCTAACAGTTCTACTTTTCTTTCCTTTTGTATTTTAAAATGACAAAGATAATTATTCAATTTTTAAATGTCTTGGTTATCTGTTAATTTTTAATATGTTTACGATTATTGTCAGTTAATATATTATTTAACATGGTCGACTCTTCTCGCAATTTTTTCGAAGTAAGATGTAGATAACTAAAATGCATAGAAGTGTAATATAAATTAATAGTTTACTTTTATGAATTCAACATTGACGAAATAATAGGCAATTATACATAGATACCCCGATCAAGCAATAACTATTTACCCTTAATAACCCGACATTTCGCGAAGAAAACAGACATAATATTATAATATAAGTATGAACATTAACTTTTAACAGAAGTTTCCTATATAATTAATTAATTGGTTTCAATTGTATGGTGTTTGACTGGAAATGACCCCATGTTAAACCGCTTTACTATTATGATATTATAGTACCCCTTTTATGAGGGTGTAGTAGGTAGGTAGGAAAAAAATGCTTACAGAGACTGATATTTTATGAAAAGCAAAAGTAAACTTTACCACCTCATCCATAAAAATTTAAAACAATAGTTTGACTTTCGATTTTATGATATTTTTTAACACAGCAATTGTTCAATAACTCATCGTCAATGTTCTGTTTGAAGAAATGCCGGCATTTTATTATGTATTCTGAATCTTTTTATTATTATTTTATCTTTTAAGACTAAATTATCATTGTAAATCTAAGTCAGAGTATACTTGATTACTAATTAATAATTATGTAAAAAAAACTTTTTTATGGATATTTAAGTGACTATTCGATTTATATTCTTGCTTTCTTTTACTAGTTCTTTGAGCTTTGAATATATGTAATAAGGGAATTTGTCTGATAAGTATTAAGATATTACTTAATAATTTTTGCCGAATAAGTAGTAATATTCACCATTGAAAAAGTAAAAAGTAAAGTTTTACAATTTCCTTGTGTTAGATATATATTCTAATTAACTAGCTTCCAGTTGCGGCTCTGCTTGCACTTTACGTCGCAACAGCCGTTCCTCAAAGGCTTATTACACTACCCGATATGAAGGGCCCTGCATCTAGGGTGGGCGTGTTCCCTAGTTAGTGTGGCGCTTATTACACTTCTCTGCGAATTGGGCCCTAACTCAGTTTATACGCGAATGTCTAGAGAGATAAACGTATTGTTGCATTTTACATTATGCCGCCGTCAGTATCGAAACTTCAAAAAGTTGCTGTAGCAGTGGCAACCGTTGACGCAATAACAAATATTAAAAAAAGAAGAGAAAGATCTGGGTGAAAGAGTATTTGCGGTTACGTGAAAAGCTTTCAAATATGCAAATACTAAGCGTGCTTGAGCCGGGAGTTTTAATGAATTAATTAGAGTAGGTGCAGAACAATTTGAACACTTGTTGAGTTTTAAAACAATTAAATAAACAATTGATTTAAACAATTTATTTATTTGTTAACATGGCGGTGTGATCACAAACATTTGGAACTTCCCTTTTAAGTTTTATAAACCTGTAGTAGGGAAGTTTGGTGACACCTTACATACAAAAGCAGCCACTCCAAGCACTAGTCGCGCGGCAACTAAACGTTATTACATTACCCAATCTGCAGGGCGCTTAGGGAGCTAGGCAGATCGGGCAAACCCGATCGCCTTAAATCGGGACACTAACTCCCTAAGTCTTATTACACCACTCTTAGTTAGGGTTAGGGTCCCTAAAAATTGGGTGGTCTAATAAGCCTTTTAGACTTTCCATGTACTTTTTCATCCATAAGGCATGACTGCACTGACAGGCGGCTTGCTTACATTCTGGCTATAAGCTAGCTAAAAACGTTGCGTGCAGTGAATGGGTTACAAAATTATTGTTCATATTACTTGCCTACTGGCTTGGTGACTGAATAAGCTTTAGGCGGTAAGCCGCCTGTCTGTGTGGCCACGGCCTAAAACTTTTGTTTTAGCCACAAAGGCTATCTTAAAATATGTTAAAAGTTTCACCTTCTATGCATACAGTACATATATCTCGATGGCATACATCTGGTGTTTTTGGCGAGATAGTATTCAATCAGATAGACGGACTTACTTTTATATATTTGTTATATTAGATTAGTTAAAGGAATATTCGTTTAAATACCTAAATTAATTATGTGGATACTCAGCTTCTAATCTTTAACACGCCATAATATTATGTCAATGACACTAAGATACGACTAAAAATAATATTTTTTAAATTATATCTATTTTTGTGTAATTTTATCTCAATACATTTGAACTGTTGTATATCTATGCGAAAGTTATATAAGTGAACTAATACAGAAAGTTTATACTTAAGTTAGGATATTTAAGTTCAAAGAAGTTTAGCTTTTAAATTTTTATTAAAAAATATTTAATATTTATCTAATTTGATGTACCTGTTTTACTTATTACACGGTACGGTAAATAAAAAATAAATTTAATTATTATACTTTAAGTAGCCATATCCAGGTATCTACGGGTAATAACAACCTAGTTGTTTGAACGATTGTCGACACATTAAAAAAAAAAGTTTTATTTAGTATTTTTTTTTATTTGGTGGCCACGCTTGCATTATTCAAATTTGTCCATAGCATGTATCTAATATAATGTCAAATAAAATCTTTTATTCTTCACCCCATTATCATGTACATCCCCTATGAGTTCAATAGCCGTTTGGACATCTGCTTGACCGTTTATAGATTATGTTTATGCATTTTCTATTCGCGCAAAATAAGCTTTTGTTCATTAGGTACATTATATCGATATCATTAATTTAAAAAGTGATCGTAGTAATGCTATAGCTTTTGATGCTTCTCAAATTAATGCAAATATTTTAAAATCCAATAAAAGTTTATCATAATAAAGAACTCGTCAGTCGTCACAAAACAGCGATAAAGTTCGATGATTAAACTTGCTTCTGTAATGTCACGGTGTTTTATAAGATCGATGCTGCCGGATCACCGCTGCATAATATTAACAACCCCTATTTAAGTCTGGTCAATGACAAGCCCTGTTTTAATCAATAACTTCTTTTTCGCGCGGCGTCCTTGGTTTTTTTATTCGGCGCGACTCTCTGCGCGTATTTCTCACGAAATTATGTGTCAATCAGGCAAATATATTTTTTCATTAATTCCCTCAATCGTCGTACGCCTCGATCTCGACGATTTCGCAAAAAGCTCCGCAAAAAAGGAAAAAGCTCAGCCAAAAAATCGTCTACCGAACAGTATCTCGTATCGCCGGTCTTGTAGCCATTTTAATTATTATTTAATACCGAGGGACGAGCACGTGGCGACTCGCCCCGTCTCCCTCCCGCCCGGGGAGTTAAGGCCGCAGGACCTCTGCCGTCGCGCTCGCACCGAGCCCACTTACACACATAAAAATCGTGAATAATAAAAAAATGTGTACACATTTTTTTCGCTTAACCACCGCTCGTCTGTGTGCGCGCGGCCTCACGCGGCCAGAGCGAGATGCGGTTAGGCGAGCGAGCGGTGCGGACGGATCCCCACTCCGATTTTTTAAGCTCCGCTGTCGATGTTGGCGTCCGTGTGATTTTTTTCATTTGATGTGTTAGTGTACCCCTCGTTCGGTGTAGTTCACTTTTTCTACTATAGATCTGAATTTCAGTCTCGTTTTTGCCGCGTCGGTCTAAAGGCGTTCGAGCGGCCGTTTTGTATTTAACATTTGTTGTCGTCCGAGGCAGCGTTGGCTCGAAGACGCCGGCTAGGAGCACATGTGTTGATCCGCTCGTACTGCAAGCCGGTGCACGCGCAAATCCGTGCGCGAGAGAAGGACGGCGCGAATCACGTGTGGATTTACCCACATATACACCAAATAAAAACACTAACACACAAAAATATTGAGAGCGAAAAAATCTGGTAATTTGGATCCTAGTAACGACGCCCGGCATTCATAATTTTACTCCAGGGTCGGTCGGCACGCTCGTTTTTGTTGCCGGCCTTTTTTAAATGTTTATTTTTCGGGAGCACGTGGATTTTTATATATATTTTGGCGATAACGCCGCGGACAGTTGCCTTACGTGTTGTGACATTAGTGTTACCTGTATTATGTGATATTTAGTGACATTTTAGATAGGAACAAACTGTGATTTATTATGGTGATATAGTTGGTGTTTTAAAGATTTTTCGATAAGTGAGAGGTACGTTTATTTTTAAATTAATTATGCTTCGGTTCCCCCTTGAGGGGGCTTGGGGAGATTTTACATAACACCTCCCTGATCCCTCGATAAGTCGGCAACTTTGGGTGAGGTCCCGTCAAGGCTGACCTTGAAAGCCAGACAACAAATACGGAAATACGACTGAATGTATTTCACGTACTTTAAAGTTTATTTATTTAATGATAACGACTACTTAATCATGGGGGAACCGTTTCTAATTTATTTTTTTTCACGATTATTCGAAATGTTGTTGATTTTCGTTTGTGTTATTTATGTTTTTTATTCTAAATATGCATGAGTACAATAGATATTATGAAAAAAAAAATTAATTACTCGAAAAAAATACAAAAAGTAATTATTCCTACTGATTAATTAAATTTATTTTATTTAGTGTTTAGTCAGATTACGTACCTGCACAAAATGCTGAAAATTTACTTAATCATTTTTAATAATAAAATTTTAAAAATATATGTATTTTTAAATTTGTAGCGAAATATTTTAAATAATACTATCTAGATTATTATTTTTATCATGAATGTTTTTTATTTGCGATTTAAAAATTCACAAACACTTATAAATAAAAAATAACTAGTTAGGTATTTAGTCATAAAATTTAAGAAACTTATTTTGTTTCATTCAAAATAGTTTCTTGAAAAATATTTAAAAACTTTTATTTAACATGGCAGGAACAATTATTAAATAAAAATATACAATTAGTTTCTCTCCTAATGAGTTTATTACCGCCTTATAAACTGCTAATAATATCTAAAGAACTTCCTACTAAAACCTGTATAAATCTCTAACTCTAATATAATCTGTGGGGCCCAAGTACAAAGCATCACCAAATTACCTGTAATATTATTTAACGCCCACAATAAAAACCTGAAGCTTTATAGTTTAGAAGATAAGGTTGAGATTCGTTTAAATCGTAAAATTCACCCGCACAACAACCTGTTCTTGTATTCTATGCGCGCAATTATTATCTTTGACAGGCGTGTATGGCGGGCATTACGAGTACAGTCTGCAACACAAGCGTAAACAAAAAAGGCAATTAAAAAGCTTTTAAACTTAAATTAGTTAATCCTTTAAACGCTAATGAAATTTAAAATAAATACCGAGTAGAATATTCATGCACAGCAATACAGTTTTATAAAGCACAAATAAAAATTTACGATCATCATTCGCTAAATCGACGTTTGAGAGGTAATAAATCGATGTATAAAAACACATTGATCATACTTGAATTTTATTATTTATTATTGAAGAATAAATCGCAACCTGTTAACGCGTCTGTACATGCAATGTGATTATCAAAGCCTTATTCGATATGGCATGTGGGCTAGGGGAGCTAGATCATTGACACAACCTACGCGACTGCTCGTCACCTGCTTCAGAAAAAAACGCAGCTTTTTTTTCACTCTTTAAATCTAGTTTTAAATAGACAAACAACCGGATTGAGTCGTCCGACAACTTTTCAAATTAAATCGCAATCACCCTAAAACATTTCCTTCGCAATTGTACTCTGCATATTTAAAAATACACAACATTTCGGATAAAATATTTATTTTTTATTTTTTGAGAAAATACATGATGTAATTCTTTTCAGTTGTAAAACGGGAGATCTCGAATTATTCCATGACAAGCGAGAATACCAAGATATCGAAACAGAATATATTTATAAGATAGTGCCAAACCGTAGATACCGAATTTTTTAAGTACTTAGATAGAAATTTATACAAGCCAAAAAGATGATGGAAGGAAGGACAATCGATTACAGGCCGGACGGCGGGGGCCTGGACTACCACAACTCGCCGCTAATGGCAGAAATACCTGTTGACAATTACTCGCATATCCATAGAAGTATAGAGCATCTCAGATCTATAGGCGTGCCTCCGCCATTGGACACGCACAGGCATCTCGCCGCGAACCTCACAGACTTGCGGCGATACGAGCATCCCGACGATATACCAGAAATTAAGCCGTCCGTTTTAAGATTATCTGAATTTAAGAATGGTCTCCAAGACTTGAGAGGTCACAACGACCAAGAGAACGACGTCCACAGACAGATGACGCCGCACGACGAGGGACCGAAGGGATACAGCGCTCCATCCACGCCTCTATCGGAAAACGGTGGACAGAGCCTTCAGGAGGAAAAGGTTAGATACTTACTTACAATTAGATAAATTAATCATTACAATCCTTGAACGCTTCGGAAGTTTTCGTCTGCTTTGACGTCATCTTTAATATTCGGCTTAGCATTGTTCGTTATTATAATCGTTGTGAAGATCACGCAGCAAACGTGGTTCCGCGTACAGCGTTTTATCATCAGATCATACTCTTTATTTCGGCAACGAATTTGTTTAATGTATTCGTGCTGAGTACTTCCTTATTCGACACTTATTTCTAACTAGACATTATTATATGGTGTAGGTATATTATTCGAATCAATTTGAATATCCACTTTATTTCGAGAGTACTCATGAGCAATGTTAAAATATAATTCAGTGTTCGAGTACACTCTGAGATTGTTTACGTAATCGTTTTTGCTTCCTCATATATATTTTCGAGATTTGAACAAATCTCTTGGGCATAATTTAAGTTATGATGACTGTCGATCGAAAATATATCAGATTCAAGGCCATTATGAAGTTGTCGAATATACTACTTTCCATCGCCTATTTGGCTAATAAGAATCGACAATCTGACTGCAAAAGTATAAGGTCATAAATATCTTATGAGAAACATTTAGCTGGCCGTAATCTTTCGTAATTGACTTATTAGCGGTTTTATTTCATCCATCTTTATCAGTGTTATAATAATATAATAGAAGGTTCAAGTTTAGTAGATACATCTTTCGATGTTTATTAACTTTAAACAACCTAATCAACTTATACGGAATTTAATATTTTGGTAAATTAAAATTTTATATTTTCTGCATTTTCTTAAGTTAATAATATCAGTTTATTGTAGAACTAATAATTAATTATAAGCTTTAACTTCGTTAACATCTACAGAATTGCATACTTCAGGGCTATATCAATATCTGTAAAAGACACCACATCCGTGTCTTGTATGCTAGTTAGAAACATGTCAAATTCGATCATTACCAATCCGATTTCCTGGACCATCTCCTCAATATCCCTTGTAATTACCGTTCAAGTGATTTCGTCAATTTTCTAACCGAAAGGCTCAACGACTCCGGATGGACCTTGCCATCCAAGGTCAGCCATCAGGTCATTTGGAGGTTATATAGGACAATACCTAACGTCTGCGCTCATAGTACTTGAATTTTGATGCTTACATTATGTTCCGGGCGATGGTTATCTGTATGAAGATCGTTAATTATAAGGTAATTTTAATTTATGAATGCGGTTATGTGAATTTAAAATATACTTAATGCTTATTGTTTTCCTGCTACCATCAAATTTATGAATTTATTAAAACCACTGACGTGCTTCACCTTAATTTTATATTTCCCTAAATCTAACTTTGTTAATTGGGCTTGTAGATAATACCCTGGTCATTTCTGTGCATTTAAAATCTTCATCGATAAATATTCAAAGAATAAAAATGACAAAAAATATTTACTCTACAACTATTTATGACTGAAAAGCTTATAAGGAAACCAGTGCCTCAAGAAGGAGATAAAAACTAGCAAGTATAATATGATAATGCCCAAAAATCAACAACCTATCACAACATTTTGCCCATACTTACTTCCTACGTTGCTTGATGACGATCTACAACATTTATTATATTCTTATATAAAATATAATAGATATCTTAGGCCATGACCCCCTCTTGGTGGCAGGGTCTCCGATAACTCCCGAATCGATCATTTTGGGAACTCGTGATATTATGTAGACGTGATTCTACTAACGTAAACTAAGATTTACATTTGGATTTGTTATTTGTTTAGTAACAATTCAATACTGGTGATACGCAAACCATTATCAACTTTACGACTCATATACATAGAAGCTTTTATGGAAGAGGAACTTCTATCCTTGAAATTTTTAGTCTCTTATGGAGCGAAGAGTCTTCTTGACTTATTTACTTCTTCTTATCTTAATTAGAAGCATTTATTAAAATCTTCTGACTATTTATTAACGTAAATAACATTTATTCATTCAAATTAAAATTAGCATTGGATCTTTTTTGAATCACGTAACAACAGACTGCGATATCATATCTGGCAAATAGGTATATGATTCACATCAAATATGGTCCTGATATTTCACAGATAAGTTTAAGTTATCTCTATAATAATAAATATCGGAAACAACATACAGATGTCAGATACCTTTCAAAATCTTTACTAAACAAACATATAACCTGTCAAAAGCTCTTATTTGACAGATAATTGTATTTTCATGGAAAGTCATAATAAGCCTATAAAACCTGTGTAACAATGCTCTTAAGACTCATTTAGGAGATAACAGTTTCTATGGAAACACTACTCAGATGAAATAAGTACTTATAAAATATAATAATTCATAAGTTATAAAATTCGCCTTGTACTCAAGAATACTTGAGTTTATGAAATTCAAATGAAAATCAACCTTCAAAATTGATGTTTTGTATTACCACAAATCTGAATTCTTCCTTTGTTTTGTAACATTAATTTCTGATTTTTGGGTCGACTTCTCGAATTGTGTCAAAAATACGCGAAACAAGAAATAATATGTCGAATGTCGATGATAGTGTTAACAATATAGCCTTTATGCATCATCCATATTTATTACGATCTTTACTTTGAGGCACGATTTTATTTTGCGTGGGAAATTTCTCCTGCCATTTTGTTTATTGTTATAATTAGAATTATTACGAAACGTTTTTAAAAAAAATACGTTTACGCGCCAAAAGCAACATCTATCATGTGCGCTGAATGGTGACATTGACAATGGTTTGAAATTGGAATGCGGCCTTGAATCCAATTCGGCTTCTCGACGGACGCCGAGCGCAACCGATTTGCGCGCGAAACAGATCAAGTTTTTTTATCTATTGATTTGATTAGTTACCAGCATGTGAGTAGCAATGGAAAGCTTAGATTTATTAGCGTTATGTAATACTCGAAAGAGTTATTAATTGATAAAAATAATATACATATATCATAATGCTATTTGTGTAAAACCAATGTCTTCATAATATAATGTTAAGTTTAAAAATTAAAAGACGTAAAAATTATTCTGAAATTTTTTATCGTAAAATAAACATGCGTAATAAAAGTGCAATGTGTATCAGTTACACAAGACTATTAAATTATGTCAACGCACGTGGTGAGAGATATTTCCTCGACTATTGATTCAAAACAAATCGTTTTTATCTGTTGATTTTATAATCTGTCGCTACAAGCGTTCAATGTCAACGTGCACCAGACTTGTCATTTGAATATTTTTTTGTGTATCTGTATCAGTTATATTAATCTAATTAAACAACTTTTTATAAGTTCATTGACTCCTTGATACATATTAAATGTCATTAGTGATTTAATTTGTTTATTATTCCACATTTTTATAAATTTGTCACAACAGGAAATATGTTTTAGAATCAGGTAGGTCTTTTACGACTTTGTTGATATATTTATGCTGTGCTATTTCGAAATTTCTAATCAATGTCAAATTGTTGAATATAGATACATATTACCTATTTCAGTTTCAGTAGACATTACACAAAGCCGTGATGAATATTCATTGCTGTTAGAAAAAAAAAATTGCTAATCATTATCTATTTTCGGAATGAGAATAAATTTAAAGGAATTAAATATTGAAAATTCGAGCCGAAACGCGATGTAATTACAGTCACCTCCCCCTTCATGAACTTAGCCGTTTCGTAGAAACAGTCAAAATGTTGTTATACAGTCTAAACTTTACAAGAACATCTTACCTTAATAGTAATAAGGAAGATTTTCCCTTGGCCATGGTATTGCCAACTGAAATTATATGGATACACTCTGTAATTTTGATTGACACCAACCATTACTAGCGTGTTAGTTATTGCGTCATCATAACTACGGACATACTTGAATTTTTAACCAAAATATTAAGCATTGATAAAATCACTGATATTTGAAATTGATCTTTAAGTATTAGAGATAAGGGTGGAGTAGATTTTAGGAAGTGATCATATAAAATTGTTTGCCTACAGCTAATAATTTAATGTTGTATCAAAGTTAAAAACAAATTGTTATTATGTCTGCAATTAGTGAGAAGTAGTGCAATTATCATAACCTTTAGAAATCGAAACTAGTACTTATTTAAAGATATGTATTATCGAACGGAAATATTGGTATACATACAAAGAAATCTAATCATAATATAATACCTATCAAAGCAGTAATAAAACCGAATCAAAACATATTCGGAACTTTGTGAGTGTACACTGTACAGCTTTACAGGGGTACCAAACTACCAACTGCTTAGATATAACTTATAAGACAGTCAAACGTCAAGTACATATTTTTATAATGTAGGTATAGTGTTTTATTATTTTTTTATAAGTGTAATAATGCACCATTTTGGGATGTAACGAAATTACTCTAATCGGTGTACAGTCACGCGATACAACTATCTTTATTTTCTTGATATAATTATTTTGACGGACGCCTCGGGCGAAGCACGTTGTTTCTCGGTTGTTTCTCAATAAAATCTGAGCATGTATCGTCTTTTGGGGCATTGGCCATATTTGTTATAGAGCTTGTGTGTCTTTCTCAGTTCAGTTTCAGTAATAGTTTTCGTATTTTCTTATACATTATTGGTTGAGTAGTTATTGGAAAAAAAAAGGGATTCTCTCCATATTTTGATCATATTTTAGTATCCAAATGTATCAAGTGGACTGTACAATCGAATTTCTAAATACGTTAGGAACAAAATAATTATGTACTCGGTCATTGTTAAACGAAATTATTTATTTCCTAGTCAGACCTTGATTAAAAATAATGATTTCATAATTTCTTTATTGCAACGGACGAAAAAATTCAAATAGACCATTTTCGTCTAAGAGGTCTCGGTCAAGAAAGAGTCATGGTCAACGATTTGCAACTTTTTGAATAATTTTGTCTAGCATAAATATTTTAATGACGTTATTAATAATTTTAATTGCCTTATTTAGGTATAATTTCCATGTTAGTCTTCAATTTATTTATTTTCGAGTTTTTGTATCTAGATAAGTGTTTAAATTATGTAATATATGCCTACTTACATTATTCAAGTGTATATTTTACTAATAATTTAAATACATTACGGGAACAAGTTAATAATCTAGCATTTTAAAAGAAGTAACTACGAGTGACAGCCCTATCCATGTTTAAAAGAAGTAACTACAAGTGACAGCCCTATCCATGTAATATTTTACGATGAGCTTTAGTTTACAACCTTTTTAAAAAGAGCACGGTACTCTTGATTAAAAATATTATGTTGATCTATAATAATGGCTCTTCTCTAACCTATGTGGTTCATAAAATTGCCAAAAAATAAAAATAAATCATACAAATATAATGATTTATTAATTATTGTCTCTATAGTCTTTAATCTTTATCCATACATGAAACATGGCTATTTAAAATAATTACTCTTCGTCATTCAACACAAAACTTCGCAGATGACGCTAATGAATAAAATAGGGTTGCCAACTTGCAGTAAATCATTTACAATACAAAATATCTCTAACCGAAACGTCACATGGTATATTATCTTATGGTCACATTGTCGCATTGTTTGTCACACCTTCGTAACAATTATTCATTTATATTTACAACTTAAGTAATTAAGTTTGTTATTTCTGGGGTATGTCGTAAATTAATCGTCTTGGTCGACTGTATAACCCGTACGAGTTAACTTGAGACTCGGCTGGAGACATATCTATACACATATATATTATGTATACATATCTATAGTTAAACTAATACATATTATAAAGCTGAAGATTTTGGTTTTTGTTTGAACGCGATAATCTTGGGAACTACTGGTCAGATTTCAAAAATTATTTCTGTGTAGATAGCCCATTCATCGAGGAAGGCTATAGACTATATATATTATCATCACGTAGGGTTGCCAACACTTCATCATCAAAATATAGTATTTTCCAAAATAAGGTGTAAAAAATATAGTACATTTCAAAAAAATATAGTATTTTATGGGAAAAACAAAAAAAATAGACAATTATATATTTTTTTTATAAAAACTATATTTTTTTGCACTTCTTGCACTGTGTAACAGCTTTTTGTTTAAAATAAAAGTTTCAAGCTTTGTCACATTCAATTTTTTAATTAATATAAATCAAAAGTTCATTTTTTATTAATGACTAGCAATGCCCTGCGGTTTCACCCGCATAGATAGCGATATCGTGACAGTGAAAAGTCTACTATAGGTCGGACTATAGGTTTAATTTTTAATCACATGAAAATCACCTTCACCCGGTCCCGCACTACGCCTGCTCATTGTATTAAACAGTATACCTACTAATTTTCTGTAGATTGACACTTTTAAAAATTCGTTATATCTTTTGAATGGAATATCCAATTTTTTTTAATTTAAAAAGTATTTTGCTGGTATTGAAACAGTCTATAATAAAACATCATTTAATGGGATAAGGATTAATATATGTGTATGGATAACATGGTTTGATTACTTACTGACGGCACTTCTATTTACTTTGAAAACGTAAAAAAGTTGTTGTAGTAACATAACTACTGAAGATGGACATATGGTATCGCGAACTCTCTTGTAAATATTGATCCATTCTATAATACCGTAGAACATTGTTTTGTTCTATCTTCAATAGATTTCGCAGCGCATGCAATGACAGAATTTTTATTAAGGAAAGAATTTGGTAAGGATCTCTAATTTTTTTTTAAATGCAATATAGCCTATGTTGCTCAGTGAAGATGCAGCTTTCTAATGGTGAAAGAATTTTTGAAATCGGTCCAGTAGTTTATGCGTAAAAACCATACATACATACATACTTACATACTTACAAACCTTTCCTCTTTATAATATTATACTAGTATAGATATAGATAGTATAGATTAGTATAAAATATAGATACACTACTTCTGTTTCTTTCTTCTCGCCACTGGTATATGCGCAATAGGTTATATGACTTATCTTAACAATAATTAAAAGGCGCGTTCTTATTTTTTTTTTAATGAAGGATTTGTTTGTAACATTTGTCGGTGTTGAAAATATAGTATTTATGCGTACTATATATGTTTTCAACAGTATATAGTACGCAGACCCGAAATATAGTACAATACTATATATTATAGTACGGTTGGCAACCCTATCATCACGCCAACAGGAGCGGAGCAATGCGGGTGAAACCGCGAAGTGTATAGCTTGTGATATATAAGTATTTCCTTAAAAATATTACTATCCAAAGTAAGTAAAACTGGTACTTATTTAGTTTGAATTAGATTCCATTATTTTATTTATTTTGGTACTTATAATATTACATTGAAAATAACGTCTCTTAAGTTAATTCGTACCCGGGGTTTTAGAAAACAATATGAATTGTTATTTAATGCTATTCCTCTTTTGAGTGTTAATTTGAATATCCTAGTTTAACAAATGTATAAAACCTAGGTCATAGCTTATTTTAAGCTAGTTTTAGCTAGTTTTAATGTCTCGTATCTATAAAAAATGACATTCCTGAACCGAAATATAAAATTAACATATCCAATTATATTGAAAATTTATGCACCATATATTTAAATATAATTACGTAGCGTGAAAAGCAAAAAAACTAGCCAAAGCCTAAATAGTAATTACTATTTTTTTATGTATAGAAATTGCTATTTAGTATCTACTCGGAGCGTAATAAAGTGCAAAATATGTAGGTATTTATCCCCATAATATTTATATTATTAAAATATATAACAACTAGAAATCTATGCGCAGATGTTCACTATCATTATTTTATATTAAGGGCTGATTTTTCAATCCTTGGTTAAACGAACCAACGACTTATTCGTCGAATAATGTATAAAAAAAACGTATTCTAATTAAACGTATTTTACAGTTTACGTGACATTTTAATATTATCGTGTAATACTTTATTGTTCGGATAAGTTTTATCCAAGCATTGAAAAATCGGCCCTAAGTCTATAAATAAGCTAAAATTCTTCTGTGTAACTAGGTAGGTAACTAATTGCATTTCTATTTAAAATCGATGTTTAAAAGTTTTCATTTTCATTTTCTCATTATTAAGTTCATACTATTTTTAAGCGATTTAAATCAGTATTAGATACGAACCTGGCTTCTAGTTTTTAATTTTTATGATCGTTTGAGCTGCGCGGACGCACGATGACGTCACGCTCCGGAGTGACCTTGTAACATTCAATGCCAAGATCGCTAGTAATATTTGGGACCGGCGCGAGCGCATCCATTCTACGTCAGTTGGAACGTTACGTAACTTATAAATATTGTTTATCCACTTGCTAATGGGAAAAAATAGACGGTCTATTTTGATTTTTCTACATACAGATGTAAAGTTTATATTAAGATTGGTTACATTTTGTGACGCTATAGAAATGTCGAAAATAATGCAATCGTAAAATTGTCTATTTTTAGTGTAAGTTAAAATATTTTTTTCCACTTTTTCGTATCTGTGTTATAAACGCATTTGTCCATTTTTACATATTACAACATTTTAAATTAATGGTCTTTTCCATCAATCCATTATTTACATGCAAAAACGTTATGAAGATAAATAATATATTTTATTTTTAGCCACCCAGTCGTAAAAAAATGTACATATGATAAATAATTAAATAGTAGGTATTAGTTATGGTCTGCAACTTTTTTAAATAAAATGTAAAACACTTCATGGTCACGGTCAGTCTACTTAGTTGCCTAAGTTCCAACGTAGCTGTATCATAATGATGTGAAAAAAATCACGATTTTATCCCGTTAAAGTTTTCAGGTGTCTAACAAAAAATAGTTACCCCACAGTAATAAATTCGTACCCTAAACATGACTAGGTGGTTTGGTTTTAACCTGCACTTGCCATTTGGGAGAAATTAATTATGCCAAGGGTTAGTTTCAACTATAAATTATGATTTTGGGGTGGAGTGGAATCGATGACACGTAGGTACTGTTTGAGTTTTAGTTGAATAATTAAATTCTTATGGACCTTTATAGTGTTCTAAAGAGGAAATACTAAATGGATTAAAGGACGAGTTACGTAAACATTCATTTGGAAATATTGTTTTTTTTTATTAGACTACTAGCGGTCCGCCTCGGCTTCGAACGTGGTACATATTTACGTTTTCTCTACATAAGAACCATCCTCGTACTTCAAGGAATATAATAAAAAAAGAATTACCGAAATCGGTTCAGCCATTCACACGTGATGCCGTGACAACGCGAAACGGGTTTCATTTTTATATATGTATAAGTATAGATAATATTGTTAAGACTTCAACGCTTCACTAGATTTGCGAAATACAATAAAGCTCCATGAAATTTAAAAAGCTCAATAGTCATTTATAAAATTAATAATCTGACGAACATCACATAATATGAATCTTATTATCTTTACTTATACATAGGTATTATAAAGCTGAAGAGTTTGTTTGTTTGAACGCGCTTATCTCAGGAACGATTGTCCGATTTAAAAATTTTTTCGGTGTTAGATAGCCCTTTTATCGAGTTAGAACGCCAAAAATCATATTATATATTCTAAAGCAGCAGACGCAATCTAAATACAAAACTATAACATTACCTAAGGTTAGGGCACAAAATAATAAATTACTACCCTCAATTAGCATAGATAAACTCGGACAAGACGTTTATCTCGAGAAAATTTAAATGATATAGTGGGTACGGGATTATCGTGATCTGTTTCACTTCAGATTGCTTGGAAAAGCTTTTGATGCTGTTTTAGTATCATTTTACAAGATACTTAAGGTAGTACGAATAATTCGTTTTGCTTGTGAAGCTTCACATTAGAGCTAGGGAATGTATTTAAAAATACTACTTTTTTTACCACATTGATAATTTTTTCATTAGAATCTGTTACATTAGATCATTGTCTTATACTGAAATAAAGTATTTGGGAAAATAATTTAACTATAACTTGTATTAAAATTAAAACTTAATTGTTAATAATAATTTATAAACTGCAGGTGAATCACAAACTCATGAGAAGCCAAAGAATCAGCCTCATGTAATAAAAAGGATGTCGCATCCTTTAAATTGCTTAAAAATATGCAAAATCTCCGTAACAGATGGACAGTTTATGATACATTTCAGTAAAGCTCAGGCTTCCAGCAAAAGCTACTCTCCCATGAAATTGTTCATCCGATTCCTGGTGGTCCATTTGACCAGATGACCATATGACCCATATATATAACACCTGTTTGAAGCCTTACTTTGCTCAAATACTAACTTTTTACAAAAAAAGCCCATCTTAAAAATGCAAGTAAAAAGTTGAACAGAAGGTCAGTGTGATTTTTTGTCAAGATTTTTGATATAACATGAGATTCATTACCGTATGTAGGTTTATGAGCTATGAATATAACATTGATTTAATTTAGAGAATTTTTTATGAAAGAATAATAAACGTTAGAGTTTTTACTAATTCTAATTTCTAACATTCTACATATTATTACACTAGATATGAACTTTATAATAAACCAATTTATTATTCATAAAACCCAAATAATTAAAATTAACGTTGTAGTTGATTGAATTCGGCACATTATAAATGAACCAATTATTTTTAGGTGTATTAATTATAAATAAATTTTAAAATTATATATGTATTAATGAAATAAATAAAAAAATATAAATGTATACCTTACTATTACAAGTATGTAGAAGAAAAGTAGGTACTTAGCTACTTTTTCATATATGTACTTAAGTGTAATTGAAAAGAAAATTTATAAGGTTTTCACTACAATAGAAATACAATTTCAATGATAAAGTGCATTCTTAAATACTGTATTACACACAACAAACAAATATATCCGCCTCTTAAGTATTCAAATCAAAATTAATCCCATGTGACTTATTCCTGTGCAGTCTATGGCTTTAAAACTCTATTTCCGCACATTAAATTGCGTAACATCACAAAATCGTTTAAAAATCACGCGAAATTTCTTTGAAATTTGAACAGGATGCTCTAAGAGGGATGTTATGACCTGTCTCACGACCCTGCAGGTGACACTTGAAAACCGAACATAACACAAACAAAAATCAACCTTATTCCTTTTGAATAAAGTTCCCAACACCCGCACATAATAAAATTGTGTATCCCATTCAACTTTACACAAACTCGATAGAAAATAGACCTCAATTCATAGGCATACAGCTGTTTTTCGTTTGACGAAGTTCCTTAAGGCCTCGTGGGAAAGATTTTTACGCATCCACGGAAACTTTTTTTGGGTGATTTCCTTTAGTTGTGCAACGTATTGTGTTTTGATTTATTGATTTCTATATTAGCTTTAGTTTTGATCCTTTGCATCTGTTTAGGGGGTGTATAATAGGGGATGAATTGAATGACCGACAGACGTTTATAATTTTATGCTAGAAAATTTAAGGCCAGGTGGCATGAGAGTCTTCCCAGGGTGAAGATGCATTAAAATATTTGACTTAATCTTTATTTTTAAAATAACAGATTGGTCAAGAATGGAGACAGTGGAGTATTCTAAACAGCTTCTTTAATAATAAGATATTTTTGTAGTTTTTAGTGATTAGAATAGATTGACGGAATAATAAATTGGTAAATAAAATACGTAAAAATAATTAGCATGTATCGAAGAAAAGTTCATATTTAATAATACCTATCAGTTATTTCATGAAACACGGTCTAAACTAATAATTTTATTAATTTATGTTATTAGTACACATGCACATATTATTTTTTAAAATAGGGTAAAAAATAAAAATATGCACTTTAAAAGCCATAAAAACATTAATGTTTTTATTAAGTTTCAATTGTAACAGTAATTATTTAACAGTAGTTTAGCGTCCACCGTCGTTAATACGTGTGTGGAATAAACGGCTGTTTATTTGTACCACCTGTCTCTTACGTCGTAAGTGTCATAGTTTAAAAAAATAGATACGGCACAGATAAAAAATCTGCAATACACATTATATATTTTTTTCTGTAGGTATGTAAATATACTAAATACACATGTATATCAAGTAATGATTGGAATAAAATACATAGGTAGTGCTTATAAATAAAATCAAAAAAAACATTATCTCATACTTAATAACTCATATTATCTACAAAAAATACAGACATTTTTTTACAATTGCTTACATTTGTATTATCTTCGCAATGAATTCTAAATAACACCGATTTATCTTAATTGATAATAATATTGAGTCTAAAGAAATCGCTCTAAATAAAATAAAAGATAAGACAGCCGATTTAGTTTAAGGTTACGTATTTATAATTTTCTTCCGTTGTTATCTTTAAATATTTTGTTTGCTTCCTAAGCTAAGAAAAAATAAATAAAATATGGTTAAGTAATAAGCCGACATTTTGTTCAACCAACTAAATAGCTCACATAATGCGTGCTCAAGTGAAATTTGCATTGAACGTGAAACAACATAGCCCTGGGATCAGAATATTACGTACAAAGTATTACAGATTTCTAAAGATACCCCTGTAGTGGTAAATCAATACCATTATCTCGAAACCACTATAAAAATGAGTGATACCAAACAACCTGAACGGATTCTGCGAAATTTGCATCGTTTGCACGTAAATTGGGACCTTATAAATGTGTTGTTAAGTGTCAAAATTGCACCCACAGGGCTTAATACGTTCGCCACACAATTATCGGGAGTACAGCAAACAAAATTGAGCTATAAGCTGTTGGTTATAAAATCAATATTGTTTTAATGTCAGGGATACTTCTTTTAAAAATGCATTGCGCAATAACAGCCCTTATAGCCTGGGGATTAGAGCGTAAAATTTTTTGCTCAATTTTTGACGCTTATACTGTTTGGTGATAAAGTAATATAGATGCTCCCGCGCATCTCAGGACACCGGGCGGAAATCTTAATGGATCCTGGAACCCAAACTGACGACGCGATCCATCCAATATTGTGTAGTGTTAATAATTTCCTCTGCGTGTTTTTTAAATTGAATTTTATTACAATTTTTCATTAGAGTAACTTTCAATAAAAACTTTCATTCATTCGATTACTCCAAGAATTTATAATATTTACAAAGATTTTTTATATAGTTTACAAATTTATTGTTCTTTTCTATGTTTTCTTAAATAAGCTTATCACGCCTACGTAATGTAATTATTGGTCTACCTATCATGTCTATTAAATATACCGTAGGCGCTCTATTCAAGTCTATAGCCAAATCGATTACATCAACCGCTAGTCTAGCCTTACCAATGTACTAATATTCTTCAAGCAATCAAAATAAGAGTTTCGTGACCCGTTAAAAAAACGAAGACGTAGCATCACCCAATGTTATTACAACTAGCAACCAAAATTAATGCTTTAAAAGCAATTTCTACGCCCAAATCCGCGCTACGTGTTCAATGCCAATATTAAACGGTTTTTTTATTCGGGAGCACGATTTCAAACTTTTTATCTGTCGCTTGGGTGACAAAAGCGGAAAAAACTATCATTGCAAGTAAAAAAAGGCAGCTTGGCGCCGTTAATTTGAATCTTAACTCCTTGGACTAAGCGCTGAATTTGTAAATCACAATTGCAAGATTTCGTAGGTTTTGAAGTGGGTCTTGGTCGCTGGCTTCTTTACGCCAAAGTGGCGGAAAACGGTTACTTTATAATAACGTTTTTCATTTGACACGTGCTTCCCGCTCGTGGCGTTCGAAATTTAAATTATCGAACTGTCGGTATAATATTATTCTGTCGTGTCTAAATGTTTTATAATCTATGTCCTAACGTATGATAGTGTGATAGAGCTATTTCTAGCATTTTGTTTTTTAGTTTTTAAAAGACCGGTTTGAAACAAAGGGCAAGAGTTACTTAATATTTATGTTATTGTTATAAGATCTATAAAATGAATGCGATCTAAAATTTACGTGATGATTAGAAATTGATCTCACGTATCATACATAAAATCAATTAAATTAATAAATGGGCGTGTTTTTACCTGTTATAGCACAAATTTAAGTAGAGACAGAATTGTAATCAATATAGTTTCATAACATATGATCCCACTTCTGAAACACATCCTTAACTAATATTTATAATGCATATCATATACATAAAAAAAACTACAAATTTATACAAAAAATTAACAGAAACAGATTTCGTAAAAACCTCTAATATATTCGTATCTAGTTTTTATCAACCAACCAGCAAATAACATCATTAAACTATCGCAAAGGAAGATTGAATTTAACTCAGATCCAAGTGCATACACACATAATTATCTCATTTACATGTGACCAAAACAAAATTCTTTAATTTGAATACTGCAATGTATCAAGATTTAGCTAGCAAAATGGTTTTTATTTGCCCAGTAGGTGCATTTTTTGTTGTTTTTTACTGTATTTCTATATACTGTGGCCATACGTCGAATTGAGATATTGCATCTATATCCTAATGCAACGTTTCAATTAGTTTTTACATTAATTAGTTGAATTCTAGGAGTGGTAATGGATCGACTATCAAGAGGTTACAACATCGGAGGAACATGTGGTAGTCATTTGTAGATCAGAATGTTTCAACTTGTTGTAGGTAGTATTAACTATTAAACTTTGATGAGGTAGGCAAGGTTTTCGAATATTTATTTCTCAAATCTTTCCCTACAGTTTTTTTTAATTATTACATAAATTATAACGTTTTATTATCGTTACTAGATACACCTTATCCCCTATTTTATCCCCTTTGGGATATAATTTATCAAAATCCTTTCTTAGTGGATGCCAATATCATGGTGACTATCGCATCACAAATTTCAGCTCGATCGGTCAATAATTACATGTTTTCACACAAGTTTGGGCAAAACATTCATTTGATATCCCATAAAGTTAAGATTTCAAAACATTTCTGCGACATCATAGAGAAGGGTGAACGATTAGTTCCCCCAAGAAATTGTCCATATTTCAATCAAATTAGAACGAATCAAAACATTGCTAATTATTTCATAAATATAACATCGATTGGATATAGAAAAGATTTAGTAACCGCTGATTTCTCGCTTCTTACTTAGATTATACGGTTTTTTCGACCATTGCACCAATATTTGACGCATGATTGGATATGACATTGACAATTTTTTGCCATCTGAGGTCGATACAAAAAATATGGCTTTAGTATAAATGATATAATAAGGTTTATAGAAATCTGTGGAAGGTTAAAATTATTATCGATAACCGCTTGAATTGTTATAGATTAAGTTATTAGTTTTTATTATAATGCTTATTGGGTAATCAAAATCCTGATAATACCTAAGTTGAAATCTGTTATTGTTGTGTTGTTTCTATATTTAAAAATACACAGGTTTCTAATCCATGAACCTATATCATCATCGTATCTAACTATTATTGTTTCTTTATAAAAGTGAAGTCCCGTGTCCCCGTAGTGGGGTAAGGGGCAGATGCATTATTCATACATCTGTTTCAATGATCGATTTTAGGGACAAGTAGGTGATCAGCCTTCTGTGTCCTACCAGACCGAGACATTTTTTTTTCTTCGTCTCCACCGGGAATCGAACCCAGGACCCCTCGGTTCTACGCTCACGCGTCAACCACTGTACCAAGGAGGCGGTCAATTGTTTCTTTATAGTTTATATTAATGTTGTGTTTGTAGAATCCATTTCATTCAGGGAATTAGATCTATAGGTATCTAATAATAATCAATTAAACCTACATAATTTTTTTCTTGTCATGATGATTATAATATGAGCTCCCAACTAGGATATTTCTTCAGTATACACAAATTTAATTATAGGTCAAATTTAATGTGTACATTATCATTTTTTTTAAATAATTCTATTGACAATCAGCCATGTGACAATTACCTTTCACCTTTAATTGTGTAATTATATTGTAATCATTAATTTTCATTATAATGAAATATATACGCTTTCGCATACAAAAGATATACTATTTTTTGACAATTTTATCACTGCAAAATAATAAAAAATGTAGTGCGATCTAGTTCGTAAGGAAAACAAAAGAGCCCAATGTAAATTTTTTTATACCTAAGTATTTACAATTTTATGTGCAACAAATAAATTAGTTTTTTATTTTTATTAGTTTCATAATTGTCTGCTTATTTCTTAGTTCGTGTACATTGTAATCTCCTCCACAATTAGCAAGGCTATGAAGTAATATGGCGAAGTCATGAAAAAAAATTCGAGCAAAACAAAAACACAAACAAAATAACTATTTACAATTACGTTACAAAGTTAATTTAAACTATGAATGTATCTAATTACATATTTAATTGTCACATAATCAATTTGGTTATACATATGAATAGCATTGGCTTTTTTTTACGGTGGCCTGGAAGAGATCACTACCTAGCGATAAGGCCACCGCATTATTTTCCTCTTATATGTACTTTATGTGTCTCTATTTCTTTTGTGTGTGCAATAAATAATTAAATAAATAAATAAAATAAATAACAACTTAGGTTGTAAGTATGAGTTGTTCTTCGGAAAATAAAGTTTCAATATTTAAAACTAGATACTTATCAGTTATCACTACATAGTATAAAACAAAATCGCTGTCGCTGTCTGTCTGTCCCTACTATATTATAAGCTTAGATCTTTACAACTGCGCAACGTATTTTGATGCGATTTTTTTTAATAAATAGAGTGATTCTCGAGGTTGGTTTTAGTATGTTATTTATTAAGTTTTAGACAAAGCGGGCAAAGCTTCGGGCTGAAAGCTAATGACGATTCTCAGATTCTGACTCACAGTAGAAAAATGTTTTCACTTTTTGGAGGTTTAAACAGATTCGTTAAAATTACTTGGTAAATATAACATGACAAACCTAATGATTCGTAGCATTAAAAGAAGTAAATAATAAAACTTAACATTATCTATACTAATATTATAAAGCTGAAGAGTTTGTTTGTTTGTTTGTTTGTTTGAACGCGCTAATCTCGGGAACTACTGGCCCGATTTGAAAAATTCTTTTGGTATTAGATAGCCCATTTATTGAGGAAGGCTATAGGCTATAATATATTATCACGCTAAGACTAACAGGAGCGGAGAAATGCGGGAGAAACCACGGGGAACAGCTAGTTGTAGATAAAGCTTGGTCTCCGCCACTCAAGTATTGGCATACAATAACCAGGTCTATTTATACTGGTTACCACTTTTCTATGAGATGTATTCCATACAAGTTTCCAACATAATTTAGATAATTTCCATCATTACAATAATTCTCAACGGATGTACACAGGCCTTAACCTGCAACCTCTATTTCAACCTTCAAATTTAAAATTTAAAAATAAATCTATACTTAAAAATAATTGTTCAAATTCTCAAGTAACGCCATGAGTAATTAATTCCAAATCCGGTTTTGTCTGTCTTAAATTTAATAATTTTGTGGTTTAATTTTTATTTTTAGAAGTATTAATTAATATTAGGTAGAATATCCACTTAATTTTCGTATTCATTTTTTCTGAAGGTATATAAATTATCGTGTCCGGACTTTTATCACAGGGCAGGGGTAAAAAATATTTCTTGAACTATTTTCAAACCTACCGAACGTACACAAAAAGCTTCATTATCAAAAATCGGTCAAGCAGATTCGAAGAGTTTGGTTACAAACACTGTGACACGAGAAACTATTATACACTAGCGGTCCGCCTCGGCTTCGCCCGTGGTACCTACATGTTTAAACTATCCTATCTCTCAAGTTGGATCGAACTGCACATGGTGTGCAAATTTTATTATAATCGGTTAAGTGGTTTAGGAGTCCATTGAGGACAAACATTGTGACACGAGATTTATACATATATATATTAAGATAGGTATACCTACGAATTTGTCAGCACATGTGAGTCAAGACTTAATTTTTACTAACAAAAATGTCCTCCTTTAAACCGGTTTTAACTCCCATTAATATTTATTCCAAATTATTTACCAAGCGATAAGTCCCAATTAATTTTTCAATTAAAATATTTAAATACTACAAGCTCTATTTTATTTATTTCCTTTAATTTTGAACGTTTTGTTTCTACATAATTGGTTTTTAAAGATTATGATAAATATGTTAATAATTATTTTTTCATTACTGTTAGTCAAAAATTACACATTTCTATTTTTGATTATAATTATAAAAAAAAGGTTTGACTATTTAAAATGTATTTTTAGCGCTTCACTATAAGAAACGGTATTTAAAAAACAGGCAGCTTAATTATTATAAAAGAAAAATGTTTATATCCTATAGGTACTTACATAGTTTTTTTGTTTTTTTGTCTTTGTTTTTAGTTCTGAAAGCAATTTTATCCTGTAGTTTTACCAAATCGCAAATATTATGGTATTCAGCCAATGTATAGTGTAACAGTGTTCAACACATTTGAGTGGATTAAAATAAACACTCATATTTCGTAAGATTATAAAAACTTTAATTGCATTTCTTTCTCAACAATATCTATTTTTAACATATATTTTTAGGACATCTAGTGACGCATCTTTTTGTAAAATGTTATCTTTTAATTAATTTATTTGCATGTACGTCATACTTGGATATAGGTTAATATCGGTTTATAATTTAAAAGTTGTCTATACATATCAAAGGGAGGACTAATTGATTTTTATTTATCTTCTAAATATATATTCATCAATTATTTTCAACACGATACGTTTTTAGATCATTATTTTTTTTTATATTTTTGGGTATGTAATGATCAAAATATTAACACTTTGATAAAACAATATGACTAAGTATCATTATCACTACATAGTATAAAACAAAGTCGCTTTCTCTGCCCCTATTTCCCTATGTCCCTTTGTATGCTTAAATCTTTAAAACTACGCAACGGATTTTGATGCGGTTTTTTATAAGAGGAAGGTTTTAGTACATTATTTATTAGGTTTTAGACAAAGCGGGCGAAGCCGCGGGCGGTAAGCTAGTATTTTATATACATACTTCTCTTCCCTGAAATTAAAAACAAAGGAGCCAGTTGTCTACTACTAGGTACTAGACACTATTCCCAACTTGCACATTATAATTAGTATCTAAACAGATCAATACAATATAATCTTTTAACAAAGATGTTCGCAAACACTGACAAATGATTGGTAGCATAAAAAGTGCCGAGCCATAAAACATAAGATTTTAAACAAACAGTAAACATCCTGCGATTTATTCGTACCCGCAAAAACGCCTTATTAGAGCATCCCTCGACCCTTAGATAAGTGCTTGACGATTATTAATTTTGGCAAAAAACAACAGTAACGGAAAAAGGTTTTAAGGAAATTAGTTTTCTGTGGAAAGTCCACCTACACTCGAAGCCTGAAACTAACATTTAAGTGAATTAAGTATTAATGTAATTTACGACTTGCACTTTACGTATCGACGTAAAAGTTGCAATCAGTCAAAAGTATGTACTAGGAATGAAATCTAAATCTCTTATACATAATATGTAGGTATTATGGGCAATAAAACACATGTCGTTAAGGACAGAAAATAAACGGCAACAGACGTAAAAAGCTTAAAACAGAAATCTTATCCAACGAGGGGTCAGCGTAACTGTCATAATGAATGACTAGTGCTTAATAATGCCGTTAATCCAACCCCCCTGTCCACCACAAGGGTTTGCACAATCTCATCTCGGATCAACCCTTAGATTAAGCATGTCATGCTTAAGGCAGTGCTGGGGGGTTCGGGAATTCACGCTAATGCGCTCAGAAAAAGTGACAAAGTACTGCATATTTTACAATGTGTCGCTTGTATAACTTTAAAATAAACGACGAATACATTGAATACTTATTACATCGGTGTTTTTGCATTTGAAATAAATGCCTATACAATATATAATTAAACATTAAATTTAAATTTCCGGAACAGTAGGGCACAAGAATTTAATTATCTATTACATTAAGCCTATTTTCATTAGCATTTAAATTAATACTGTTAACGTATAAGAAAGATAATTTCATATAACCATCACTTAAAATATCATTAGATCGTTCAAAATGTGATGACCTTGAATCATCTCACCCAAATCACGATAATTGGCAACAAAATCCAAATTTACTTCATCGATCAGGTCCCGGGCGAAAGACGCGGGAGGAAAAAGACGATATCTGACACATCAGACTCAGATTCCGGTTATGGGATACCGAGGAGCGCTACCAATCCCACCGAATGGGGTTTGTTGGCATCCTCGGACCACGAGGTTGGTGATTTGGATCTAAAGACACTCTTTGGTCATCAAAATCTAATAAAACCACTCGGTATAAACCGTACAGTTAAAAAAATCTCGTCATGTGAACAAATGACTCATAGATTGTCTTTAAATCAACAAATCATGTGTTATAATCTGTTTAACTTATCGCCGTTTTTGTTTGATTTTTTACATGTTTTATTCGCGCTTTTTCTGTGTTTTTTGTCAATCCGTTTCAATTAAGTGTTTAATGTGCACCATAAATTTATTTAATACAAATCGTCCAATTTGTTCGATGTTTTTTGCTGTTCTGATGTCTTAGTATATTTTTTGCTTATTTAATTTCGCACTGCGGCAGCCGTCTAAGAAATTGTTCAACATGAACAAATTCTTAGTACGCAAAACAATTTTATATCGAGCGGAAGGAGCGGTATAATACATCAATTTAACACAGATTCCTTTCGAATGGATCCTTCACGAAGTCCCATTAAAAGTCAGGCACCACCTCGAATTTCCAGCCTCATGCCATTAAATAGTGCTCCAAACTTTAATTATGTTCAGGCTGTGACCAATCGCGATCGTGTCTCGCGTACTTTGACTAGTCATGCAACGTGCTACTGAATCCTATAGCTCCAGTAAACAGACGCATTAGTGTCACCGGCGACTTTACGACTATCACCTCTAACTTACTTAGATCAGGGCTCAAAATCAGTAGAACTTAGAACTTTATCGGCAGCGGCTCGAGCTACAGCCGCTGTTAGCCTGCTATCGACGGTATGCAATCTGATTTGACATTCTAATTTAAGTTCTATCTGAGATCACAATAAGGTTAAAATTGACGTCGCCGCTTTAAAAGAGTATAATAGATATTCGAGAATGACTCGTCTATTGTCAGCGATATATTTCGTAGCCCAAAGGAACGTGGTCCACAGTTTCATTGTCGGACAGCGAATAACGTCTCGATAGGATGACGCATCACTTTTAACTTAGAAACTAATTTGGAATATCACAATAAGTATCAATGGCGTACCGAAACAACCTTTTGAATGTGCAAAGCGTACCGGCATTCTGTTATAACACGTACATGGCACGCGCAAAGATACCTACTTATAACTTTAATGACTGGATAACCAATTATATATTCAATGGAGTTTTGAATACATCTTTAGGAAATAAACAAACAACTGTATTAACATCAATTGTTTACTCAATTAACATCGAGGTTATTACTTTAATCAAGGTGCGTGAAAACCTCCGTGAAGGTGGCATCCTGTGTTTATTACCGCGTTAGTCTCTTAGATAAATAAAAAGATCCAAAAAACGAGTACGATTTGTTCCGGCTCTCTGCGGATGTCGTTCAAGGGCACATCACTTTCTGATGAATCCAATGATGAATTTTAAACATTAATGTAAACGTGACTATGTTGTTCGTTGGTAGTATGCATGATGTAATAGTATATTTTCGTATTACCATTGATGTAATTCAAATGTCACTTTGCATGTAACACTGATATATGCGACACATTATTTTTTTTTTTTATTTCAAATCACTCGTGTTTGTACTATAAACGTTACCTAACGTATTGTTTCTCTTCATTCCAGGTGTTCGGCTCAAAGGCGGACCTGCAACTGCACACGCAAATACATCTACGAGAAGCGAAACCCTATCGTTGTACCCAATGTCCGAAAGCGTTTGCGAACTCCTCCTACCTCGCGCAGCATTCTCGCATACATCTAGGTATCAAACCGTACAGATGCGAGATCTGCCAGCGAAAGTTCACCCAGCTATCCCATCTGCAGCAGCACATTCGCACCCATACCGGTGACAAACCCTATCGATGCACTCAAATCGGTTGCACCAAGGCGTTCTCCCAACTATCCAATTTGCAGAGCCACAGCCGCTGCCACCAAACAGACAAACCGTTCAAATGCAACTCGTGTTACAAATGCTTTACGCACGAGAAAGATCTCCTCGAACACATTCCGAAACACAAAGAGTCGAAGCATTTGAAGACGCACATTTGCCAGTACTGCGGGAAAAGTTATACGCAAGAGACGTATTTAAGTAAACACATGAACAAGCATGCGGAGCGAGCCGACAAGCGGCCACCGATATCTGCTTTGGGTCTGAGCGGGCTCAATAGATCCCTGGCAGCGGCTGCGCCCACTTCGGCTCCTTTCGTCGACCACCCCTACTGGCCAAAAGTAAGCCCCGACTCTGCGGCGCACATGTCCGATGAAGGCGGTTATCATCAACAAAGAGAGAGCGATGATCACCATGAGCAACAGTTGCAACAACAGAGAGCACTGTTTGCTCAGCACGAGAGCCAGGATGATCGCATTCAGCCCCCGGTTTCGTCGGCCGCGAATTCAGCGTTTACACCGATCAACTCCATGGCGCCTCATTTGAATGGGCTCTCGCACCACAGCGCCCTGCCCACGCGACCCTACTTGTACGACCCCCTCCACTTCCAGCAGGGCAAGCAGCAGCCGAACTCTTTCCCCAACCAATTGATATCTCTTCACCAGATCCGAAATTATGCGCATCAACCTTCGGCCCTCTTGCCCGCTGAGCACATTCTTCCTCACTCCCTCTCTCACAAAGACAAGCAGTAAATCTTGCCGTTTCTTAGTAGGTACGCCTATTTAATACTTTCGATGGTATTATTAGACTATAAAATAACGAATATTAAAAAAGTATTTAGAATCTCGCTCTCCATGACAGTTGTATTATGTATAAAATACGGAAATGTTTTGTCGTTAGTGAGGCGAAATTCACATTTTTAGACTTATATCGATATTGTGTATAAATACTCCGGAATACGAGTAGATAACAAATTTACTGAGTACGAAATGTGATTTCAAGAAATCTAACAAGTTGAAGCTTAATGATTAGTTCTCGTCAAAGCACAGTTACCCCCAATTCTAAGGTTGTACTTGGTATTGTGATGTAATATAGGATGGTTCGTGAGCTCGGAGGAGATGCACTGATGCTTTCAAGAAAACTAATCTTTAGCACGGAGGAGTAGTCAGCAATAATGTAACAAGCAAGCATAATGATAGGAACAGAGTACACAATATAAATGCATAATAAAATTGCTTAACAAGCATAATATTATTCTCGTCTTAGATGTCCTGTGAATTTTAATCACATTTTGTCTTGTAGTTATGACTCAACGTACTGAATGTTATACAAATATTATTTTACATATTATATGTACAATGAATAATTTTAATGCACATTTTAAGAGTTTTAAAAATTTCTGCAAGTTCTATATTGAGGACTTAATGTTAAATAATGTTAACAAAATCTCAGAGTTCCTGATAAGAAATAGCAACAATATCGATAGAACGATTTTTATCTAATAGATACCTAACTGGAGCGTATATTTCTTTTGCATTTTTATGGCCTGGTTTAGGACCATACGGATCTCTGTGAACACTTTTGCACTCAGTTCCTACTTAGATCGATTATTATCTTATTTAGCTTTATTTTTCTTCTTTTGCACTTTAAGTATTTACCTTGTTTGGAAAATGTGCTCTTCCTTCAGCTCCCTTATGATGAATTCAAACGGTGTACTTTCAAAGTCAATGTTAGCATACAATGCCGAATGTTTACGATGGTTACATAAAAATTATTTATCATTATTAAATTAAGTACATTGTTTTTGTGATATTAATATTGTGCTCAAGGTTAACTTGGTCAAGGATATTAACTCAAATATTTTCTTTTATTTTAAAGCAAGCAATATGAATATTAATGCACGTTTCAATGGTTCTGAAGGCTGAATACATTTTCTGATGGCGTTGTATGATAATTTTATAAACTACTGACGGGTTGCCAAAATCTTTGATTTTCACATCTTTGTAATCAATCGCTATTTGTATATATTTTGTAAATATGAGGCAATTTTTTGAAACTTAAATTTATTACATTTTGTTTAAGTCTAAAATGCTTATGCTCAATTATATTAGACGATATATTAAGATGTCTGATTGCTTTAAAGGAATTACTTTGTCGTCAATTACTTCTGTTTGGGATTTATTGACGTCTAGATTATTTTCAACTGTGGATCGTACTTAATGTTGGTATTTTTCGTTATTTTTTATGAATACCGACGAAGAATATTAGACAATACGTATTCAATCTGATTATTTGATCTTGTAATAAAATTGTCTAATGATCGTGGTCGAATTAGAATAATTTAAAGTATACGAACATTGTTGATTTTTTTTATTTCGAAATTGTGAATCAATTCTAGTAGGTAAATGAAAATGTGATAGGAAATGAAAGGGTGAGGAATATTTTTGAGAATAATTTGTCTAAATTTGTTTGCTATTGATCTTTTAGGTTACGAATTGTTAGGTTGTGGTTATTTGTGATTGTGCCGCTGTCCCGAAGCTGTCTGTCGCGTCACAAAGTTAGCCAAATGCTAATTTAGTTCTTGTACAAATGAAACATTGTTTTTATTGTAAACTACGGCAATATTATCTCTTCCGAATTGTTATTAATAAGTGATTGCACTTCTTATGTATAGTATTCAACGACATGACATTAAACCGAGAGTTTTATCCCAAATTTTTCGTTTATAATTGGTTTAAGGGTTTAAAGATCGCCAATATCTATCTATTGTAAGTAGAAATGTGATATTGTAATTGATTTTTTTAGTTAAGTGTAAACTTATTATTATGATTAAATTACATATTTTTGTAAGTAATTTCGTTTTATGATTATTTCGCTTTGTCTAGCGTTCCCGTTTAAGATTTTAGAAAGTGGACGAAATCTTTTGTTACTTAAAATCAAATAAAAATTAATTACAATTATGCCAAGAAACTGTACTTTTATTTACACCCCAACCTTTACATTAAGCCCTTTTTATATAATAGCTATTATTGAAATATGTATGTTTTTTTTTCGATATAAAAAGTCGAAAACTACAAGAGGAGTCTGTAGATACTTTTATTCAAATTGTTTAAATGTAAACATTACAATCCAAAAGCATTTCTCCAAGAAATCTCTAGATATTGATTAATATTTGAAATTAATTTCGATTCTATTTTATTTAATCACAAACTTTATTATTAAAGTTACATAATTACACAATATAACTTATTGTAATGTACACAGATACTCGAATACAGATATAGTTCATAAAATCGATACCTATTAAATTGCAGAAGCAATTTTCACTAAATGAATTTCATTCTCTTCATTCAATATTCAAAATCAGTTCAGGCCTTCTTGACAGTTTAGTTAAAAGTAAGAAGTTACAAGACAGAATCAACACTCAATGCTTAAAAATAATAGTAGAATCCCATCCATTTCTTGGCAACATATTATTTATTCATAGGATACTGATTTATGGCGTATTTTTTATGAGAGCAGCTCTACACAAAGAAGAGGTTTCTATTCTATCGTAAGTACTAGGAGCAAGTAAGTATAAGAATAAGGGTAAAAATAAAAGAAAAATTGAACTTTATCTATTTATTTAGTTAACAGTCGCAAATAATACATATACTTAAAGTAGGTATTTACAATATATGGGGTCATTCTACCTACGTAGGTAAAACTCATACAGCACAAACCATTCAAATTAGAAAGCAAATTACAATACACTTAGATTAAATAAGATACAATAGCTTAGAAATAAGGCCATTAACAGATACAGATTTTTTGGGGTCGAGTTAGTAGAATTAAAACGGAAAAAGAAAATCACGTCTGAAATGGCCTTAAAGCAAAAACTGTGCTCGAATCCAAGAATATTTTTCCGAATCACCTTTTTTAAGAAAAAGTTGTAGAAAAATGTATAAAGAAACAAATTCGTGCAGAGATTTTGTAAAGATATCGCATCTTACACCTTACGTATAGAGGAATATTTTTATTTTATATGTATTGTCATTTAGTCGCCCTAATACTAAACGAAAATCATATAAATAATGATGATAATAAAAAAAGTAAAAAAGTTGATAATAAATTTAAATTGAAAAGCGAATAAACTGATAAGTATGGCACTTCCAAAATCCTAATTAATAAAGAGCTTTAAGATGACTAGAATATCCGTAAAGGATATATTTGTTTGACTAGCAGTCACTTGACTTGTAAAACAACATATTATGTAGATTTACTTCCTTTTGTGCAAGAAAAATTTAAATATAGTGCAATTAAATGCACTATATTAGTAACAAGAAAAATAAAACGCGCATCAATTTGTCGTTACTATGTTAATTCTATGCGTAATTCTGCAGCTTGATTTTAAACTATTATTATTTATACACCTGGTTCTTTTAATTCAATCAAATCCTTAAAAAAATGAACTTTAACAATTTAAGATTAAGTTCTAAAATACAATCTTCAGACACTTAAAGACTAATTTCGTTTATCCAAAATTTTTAATAATAGAATTTAATAATCTTTAAAAAAAACTAAAGAAATGAGAAATACAAGTAACAATTCCGAAACAGTAGACAATCATTCTTCTACAAATCAATATAATATATCTGGCAATGAACAAAATGATTTTAAATTTTTAACTTTATATAAAAATTAACCAATTAATACAATCATTACACGAAATATTTATCACCAAAAAGAGTAATAATCTAATAGAATCAAAAATGCCATAACAATTTTTGAAACACCAGACGAACTAAATACGATATTACAAAAACATGGCTGAAAGAAAACATTACAAATTAACCTAACAAAATCGAAGTAAATCTACATCTACATTTTGATCTAGATGATCTAGATGATCTAGACCTCGACCTTATAAGGCGATCCGGGGATATGTTCCTCCCCCCACTTGACGATCACAATGTACTCCCCCCTGTCACGCACTACATACCAACACTCGTAGTTGTTTTTACCTTTGTGTTTCAGTTGGACCTCGTCACACGGACCTTTGGGTCCGTAGATACCGACGTAGAGAATGTTGTTACCTGGGGAATAAGGAAAATTAATAAAACATGTGATAGTCATCAGATATGAAATGAGGCATGAATTTAAAAAAAACTATCTAACTTTTAACGCCTTTAACTATTAAACGCTAAAATAATTACCAATCTCTGGTTCGTATTGAATAACAGAAAAGACATCTGACTATCTTTGTGTTGGCTACTCCATTTATCGAGGAAGAGTAGGCAATACATATGACTTATAAGAACAAACTATGAATGAAAATTGTTACAAAAAAATAAGAAAATATTCCTATTTAGAGTAGTTATATAATTATTACGATTTCCATGAAAAATTTTGCAAAAATGGGGAACTCTTTTGAGAGCATACAAAGTTATCATGAGAACTGAGTCAATCTCCTAGGAACCAAGTGGACTTTTACCAAAAAAAACTTGGGAAAATTATGGAAAAACAAGTTTTCAATTTTTTTTCTATTCTAAACAAGTTTTTTTCTATTCTTTATAAATTTATAAGTTTTCAATATTTACCCGCATCCCCAGCATGTACAGTGAACTGGTTGTGTTTGTTCAGATACGCCTTCTTCAGGCCCATGCCCTTGCTCGTGACCTTCGTGGCGTCCGACTTGAAGTGGGGAAGTACTGGCCCTTGCTTCTGCGCAGCTTTCGATACCTTATACATTTTAACATTAATAAATAAATAAATAATAAATAAAATGTATGCGTGTACTAGAGTACACACGTAAGAAGTGAAACTTCTTTATGACCTTAAAAATGTCACGAGTATGGCGTAACGCAAAAATGTCACGAGTATGGCGTAACGCAAAAATGTCACGCGTACGGCGTAACGCAAAAATGTTACACTAAATTTTTGTCTAACCCCGATAAAGAAGTTTCACTTCAATAAATAAATACTTCAGGACAATTTTCACACACGGCACAATCTGATCCCATACTAAGCTTTCGCTTGTGTTATGAAAACCATATTACTGATAAACATACATATTATATATAATTTTTAAATTAATACTTATATAGATAATTAACACTTAGACACAGAGCAAACATCTATGTTCATCACACAAATATTTGCCCCGGGTGGGAATCGAACCCACGACCTCTGGCTTGGAAGGCAGGGCCACTACCAACCAAGCCAACCGGTCAGTCGAAATACTAAGGCGCGGGACATATACAAGCGGCGCGGGCGCGCTGCCGGCGTGCATCGGGTGCGCTATTGGCATTTTGTATGAAATAATTTTGGGGCGGCGCAACCTTGGCACAACCGTGGCGTGCCGTCTCGACGCCTGTCCAAAATTCTTTCATACAAAATGTATAAGAAGGACGTGGTGCAAAACAGATTGAAGAGGTGCGCTTATGGCACGCCCGCGCCCGCGCCGCTTGTGTTTGACCCGCGCCTAAAACTAGTTGTTCAGCACTACTCTTATCAGTTATGGGTATGAAAAATAGATATTGGCTGACTCACAAATCTAACCAACGCACAATATTTCATGAAAATCGGTCCAGCCCTTTCGGAGGAGAATACTAACATTGTGACACAAGAATTTTATGTGTATGTAGATATAAACTGTGAGAATATTTATAGGTATAGGTATTATAAATGTTAAAATAAATTGTATTAATTGTAAATATGGTGAATTAAATAAGTACCTTTTGTACAGTTTCCACTGTCACTGAGCTGGTTTCTTGCGCTCCGATTTCTGCTAAGTTCTCTCCTGTAAGGAAATTTTTGGTTTAGAGACCAAATAAATGGTGAATGTAAAAGGAAAAAGTTTATTCAATACTAGCTTTCCGCCTGCGGCTTCGCCCGCGTTTTCAAAGAAAAACCCACATAGTTCCCGTTCCCGTGGGATTTCCTGGATAAAACCTAGCCTATGTTGCTCAGTGAAGATGCAGCAATGGTGAAAGAACTTTAGAAATCGGTCCAGTAGTTTATGCGTGAAAACCTACATACATAATTACAAACCCCTCTTTATAATATTTATTATTATTATAAAATATTTTAAGTATAAGCTATATGAACATATCAATAAATAAATAAACGTTTATTGTCAACAAAACATTGCGTAGTGTAAGATCATTTTCTGAATCATTAATCTTTCAATTTGAAAATTTTAATGAATTAAATAATTATTAATTATTATTTTATTATTACGAAAATCTACAAACCTGCGGCTTCAATCTTGAAGGGTGAACCAACAATGTGGTGACCGTTGTACTTAATGCTCATGTAGTAGAAGCCGGGGGCCAGAGGCGTGTATCGCACCTGAAAATATAATTAGAATCAATGGAAATATACTTATTTAAATCTGACTGATTTTATAAAGAATTTTTAGAGACAAAACTGTGTAGTAGCACACCTAATTTCAATTACAGGAATAATTTGAAAGAAAATTTTAAGTAGATAATAGCGAACTAGAACTACAATTCTAAATGAATTCTAATTAGTTTCAATTTCCAATAATAATGTGCCTCATAAGCGGAGCGTGGAAGTAGTGACTCTACTTTCGCCTTATAGTTTACATTGTTTTGAAAATTTTCTAAGTAATATATTTTATATAATTAAGAATGACTAAGAATAATGAGATAATGCAACGAAAAACTTTCTTACCAAGTTATCTTAATTCCCTGTGCAAGTCAGCATAAAGAAAAACAAAACTTAATTCAGTAAAATTATCACGACAAATTCACGACAAATTCAATAAAAGGGTTTTATAAAACTTCCAGCGAACATCCTCTAACAAATATTATTATTAAATCTCAATTAAAACCCAAATAATCCCGATATAAACCCTCACCTTATACCCCTCCTCCACCTCAGTACAGTCCATGGCCACTCGTGAGGGGCCGTCCATTGTCACCGCCAGGATTCCCGCTCCGGCGTTACATGTGTCGATTATTAGGTCCGTTTTGGCGCCTAAATAAAAGATTTTTTTTATTCGTATTATAAATTCAATTGTTTTTAAACGAACAGAAAAAAAAACCAAGAACTGAGTTTGCATGGTATTTGGTACAGAGATAGATAGTATAGGTAAGTACATGATAATTAGAAGCTTTGTTTTATTGATATGAATGAGTTTCCAAATATCCATATATTTGGAAACTCATTCATATCAATAAACCGAAAAAAAATCGTAATAGAGATTTCAAAGAAAAACCCGTTTCCGTAGGATTTCCAGGATAAAACCTATCCTATGTCCTTTCTCGAGTATCAAAATATCTCCATACCAAATTTCATGCAAATTGGTTCAGTAGTTTAGGCGTGATTGCGTAACAGACAGACAGACAGAGTTACTTTCGCATTTATAATATTAGTATGGATAATTATTATCTTATAATAAGCTATTATCTCACCAGTCTTAACAGTTCCCAGACCAGCTCCATGCGCGTGCACAGCAGCTGGATCAGCATCATCCTTACCGACCTGGGAAACAATCATTAAGAATTAACATCCTGGGGTCCTGGGTTCGATTCCCAGCGGAGACGAAGAAAAAAAATGTCTCGGTCTGGCAGGACACAGAAGGCTGGCCTTCTTGTCCCTAAAGATAATCGATCAGTGAAACATACATGCATGGATAATGCTGCCCCTTACCCCACTTGGGGACACGGGACTTCACTTACAAATGTACGTCTTATATGTAAAATATGTACACTTGGATAGCGAATGCTTAAAAGCTCAAAAAGTTCTGCATTGATTAAGTGCCAATTTGGACACCATATTTCGATCTTAACGTGCCAGTCATAGCTGGGTACAACAAGTTATTTATGAATAGAATACCTCAATTATCAATCATTTACTTTACTTTCTTACAGCTATACTAAAAGTAAAAAGAGTTTTATAACTATTTAAACAATAGTTTTAAAGTTTTCATATTGGATAATAATAATGTTTGCATAATGCCAACGCGTTTGCATTTAATAAAATGGACGAAAAGATTTACGTACTTTTACTTTGACCTAATTTTCTTTTTGCATAAAGACGTCACTAATAATAATTAATATGCAACTGACGTTTAAGGTGTATTTAAAATATAACTGACCTTTTGAAATCCTTATTCAGTCTAATTAGGCTAATGAATGTCTAGCAAGTCTAATTAGGCTTCAACTTAATTAATGTCGGTAGGAATAGCAGATGGATTAATTGGAATAAAATTAAAATGTTTGATAATATACTTGAATTTTAATGTAACTGTAACTTGGTTTAAATAAAATGTATGAATTTTCGCGTAGTTTAATAGATGTAACGCCATCTAGCGGCCATTGTTTTGAAGCGCAATGTAAAGCTGATAGTTTTTATTAAAAACTAGCGGTCCGCCCCGGCTTCGCCCGTGGTACATATTTACGTTTTCTCTACATAAAAACCATCCTCGTACTTCAAGGAATATAATAAAAAAAGAATTATCGAAATCGGTTCAGCCGTTCTCGAGTTATGCGCTTACCAACACATTTTGCGATTCATATAAGATTGATATATTTCGAGTACATTCTGATTAGAAAAAAATCTTATCCCTTTTAGCATACCAATTGGCGAATTTCATACAAAATTCCACACTTGAATTAAGCTGAAATTATACTTTTGAAATCGATGTTCACATTTCTCGGATTCACAACTTCTGAACATATTGAAAATCGCACATTTTGAGCATTATCAATCATCAAGTGATCAAACTGTCCATAACAACAAAATCCTATTTTTTGTTTATAACATTAAGACAAAGTATCAAACATAGAGTTTTCCTTCGCCATTTTTTTTGTTTGTGTTTTGTAGTTTTTTTTTTGTTTGTTTTAAGTTATGTTGTTTATTCAATGGTGAATACATACCTTGATCCTCAGCGGCGACGCGGGTATATGCACTCCGTTGAACTTAACATTGATGTTGTGGACTCCATTCTCTCGTGGCATGAACCTGATGGAGTACTGGTCTCCATCTATGTTCTGGATGAAGCAGTCGTCTGTCTTGCCTGTTGGGGATACCACCTGGGAAATGGTAAAACTATGTTAAAGTATCTATATAGGTAATACCACAGACTAATAATAATATACTACGTATACAAGTAATACGTAATATCTATACTAATATTATAAAGCTGAAGATTTTGTTTGTTTGAACGCGCTAATCTCAGGAACTACTCGTGCGATTTGAAAAATTATTTCGGTGTTAGATAGCCCATTTATCGAGGACGGCTATAGGCTACAAATCATCACGCTGAGACCAACAGGAGCGGAGCAATGCGAGTAAAACTGCGGAGCACAGCTAGTACGTAATATTATGTACTATAAAGGCACAGTATAACAATATTATCTATGTTATTCTGTGATAAAGGTGTATTTAGGAGTCTAATTAGATAAATAAATGCTTGAGTTTGATTTTGGAGTGGGAGAAAGTAGAAAAAACTTAGTGATCAATTTACATTGTTAATGGATTCAATGTATCTATTTCTTATCCATAAAATATTATATGATTTGATCACATAATTCTATTGCTGATATGTATTAGGTATAGATACATGCAGGTCTCTATTCCCCAAATTTCCAGAGCCCTTTGGGATATCTTTTTCATCCGTATTAAGTACCTATGTACTTAAGCTAAAGGTTTAATAAACAAAGTTGAAATAATATAGCAATTAGAGACAGGTTAATTAACTACACTCAATTATTAAATGCGTTACAGTCGCCTTGAAAACGACCTTAAATTTGAGTATAATATAGTTAAGATGGCTTCTACTAATTATTATTATAATTCATTACAATAATACGTTTAAATAAAGGTCAAATTTAATGAAAGTTCTTTTATATTCGCTTTTGGGTTGGAATTAAAAATATATGTGGATTTCGGTAATCATACGAAATTATTTTAATTCAAGTGTTGAGTACTTATTAAAAAATAAGTCTGCAGTATATATACTTACATAACAATGTTTTTATATTTCATTTAAGTAAATAAAATATAAATTGTTTCATTTGATTAATTAAAAAATAATAAAAATCTCTTAATTTAATTAATTTAAAATAATCTCGTTAAAATTTAAATGCAGCAAAAATTGATAGTTTCTAATATTATATTTACAATCAATACATCATTTCAGACTAAATAAATTGATTTCGAAGTTGAAAATAAATGAATCACAAATTAAAAAAAGAAACACTTCTTTCACACTAGATAAAAGGCAATAAATTCTACAGCCTTGCCCTATCCGTCCATGATTCGTATCCCACATAAACAACACTGACCAAGTGTTGCCATATTAATTTTAATACCGCATCTCATGAAAATGTGAGTAACGGCCGTCACGTGGTCATGTTTTATTGCCTTTTTTTGGGGTTCCGAACACAAGGGATAAAACGGAACCCTATCACTGAGACTTCGCTTGTCTTTATGTTCTTCCGTCTATCACCTTTTTTGAACCGTGATAGATAGAGATAGAAATATTCAGAGATAATATATATATTTATAGAGGAAAGTAACCAAATATGGAATACCATTTTGTTTTTGGGATATAAAAATAAAACTTTACATAAATTAAATCAGTTTATTGTTTTTACTGGTCAGTCATACATCTATAAGTAGTAATTAACAGCCTTTAACGAAATATATCAGTAATCAAATTAAAATCTTACACAAAAAACAAAATTCCAAATGAGTAACCAAATATGGAATAGGTACCCATATATGGAATATAAGCATAAATCAACATAACAATAAAAAAATGTAATGAATATCTTTGAGATCAAATAAATGAATATAACATATTGTGATAAATGAAAAAAGTTACGTAATTACTTGCAAAAGTCACAAATCCAGATCCATCTGGACCAGCACATCATAATATTGTGTTCAGAGCCCATACATCAAGCATTTAATTCAACTTTCTCCACTTTCATGCATGGAAAAAAGTCTTGAACAGGACCTCCTGACTCTGCTGATGCATGTATGTTACATTCTGCATCTGCAAAGTCAGGAGGCACTTGGTCCATCAACTCATCATGTCCACTACCTTCATCAAACTGGATAACGTCTAGTTCCTCAGAGTCTTTCTTCTTCACTATCATCCTTGTTTTTCTTCGTTTGTTTGTTTCTCTTAATAAAGTTAATAACGTTGAAAGAAGAAATAGAAATATAATGATGAAATAAAGTTGTCCTAGGGACTTGGAAATCCTGTGCCGCTTTCAAATACCCCATTTTCTTTTCCCGGACGAATTTTATAGATTGTGCCGTTTTTTCTTCATCCCAGATTTTTCGTTAGGTTGATTGTGAACTGGACAGTCTAAAAACAAACATTACATACAGTTTTTAAAAAAATAATAGCAAGTTTATAGTATTCCATAATTAGACACCGACGACTGTCCATATTTGGATTTTTATACTCGTTCAAACTCTTCTAAATATTTTTTCAATTCACAATATTTTAAAGACAAAAGATCACAAAATGGTGAAATAAACATAATACCGATATACTAAATAGTATAACACTTATGTAAACAACCATAATAGCCGGTAAATACTAATTTATTACTTACCTTAAAAAATTTCTGCATGGCAACAAAACAAAACACCCCTGCCACACGTAAACCGTTCACGCAACTAACTCGATGGTGTTAGTGCGATAATTAGTACACCAAATGAAACAGAAGATGGTCGAATGTTGCGATTCATACTTATAGTCTTAGAGAAATGAAGGAATTCCATATTAGGATACTATTCCATATTTGGTGACTTTCCTCTATTGCTGCTCTATCAACAAAGAATAAAAATCGAAGCTAAGCAACGGTTGGTGCGGTCATATATTGGGCATTTGGCAGTTTATATTATTTGTACGGAACCTTTACTTTCGCGAGTCCGAGTCGCGCTTGACCGATTTCTTTTTACAAATACCCGCATCGGCAACTGGCCAGAAGTGGACTGATGGGGAAATAACTAGGGAATATCGCCTTTGGAATATTAAGTATTGAGTTTTCGTATAGGCGAGATTTTTTTGTTCCTTGCTTTGATTCGCATGGGTTATATAATTTTATATTATTTGTATTGTCTTGTTTTTCTTAAGTAATTAAAGGTCATCAATTGGTGTCATCGCATCGATTTTTAATCCAATAAATAATTTAGTTATTCAATATACCCAAAATAACTTTAAAATGTAGATGTAACAAATAACAATACATACAAATGTAGGTCGTGTAATAATAACATGATTCATCAATATAAAAGCCTTCTTTACGTAAATAATATTGTCGGTTTTAAAAACATAATAATTTTTACTTGAATAATTTTCAATTTGAATAAAACCTCTTAATATTCAACGAAATAGTGAAAATGTAACTACTAAAATTAAATAATTTTTGGCACACTGGTATTAATATTGTGATATTTGAAATGTTGCCAAAGCGATTATTATTTACAAATTGCATAAATTCACTACACAAACTTTTACATAAATATTTTAAACTAATCTTAGCATCATCCTACTAAGTACTCTACTAATGAAATAGATGCTAGTTGGATGCATGTTTGTCACTCCATCACGTTAGAACGAATAAACAGATTTTGATGACATCTGATCCTTATAAATTAGTAACAAGTACCTACAGATGTACTAGTTTAGATAAACTTCTACAAGTAAGCAGGTAAAGGGCGAAAGAAGTCACGGTATGTTGTTATATTATCCAACAATTTCTTTTCACAAAGATTATACATATATCTATGTTCTTTGAATGACACAATCTCTGAGGGGACGTTGGTCGATATGCAGAATTCAATTTTATATAATACCACTATTTAGTGGCATCTATTATTTAACACTTAAACATAAATAAATGCGGAAGAATCTGTCATTCAGATTGTATTTGTGTTGTTTATGTTTAATTTCTACGAAATATACAATAAAAAAAAATATAGAAATCAATGAAATACCTATCATTGTAATGTTAAAACAAATTATGAAAAAAACATTTCCACCTGCAAGAGTGAAATAATTACCTTATATTAGCCCCAATTGCTAATCTATCTCTACTCATGAAAATAAATTCAGCCGTTTTGTCGTGAAAATTCCATTTTTTCAATTAAAAAAAAAAGAGAGTAAAAATGCTCTTACAACTAAATAATTTCAAGAACGCAAAGCTAAACAGTATATTTCTATCAAAAAATAACCATAAAACCCATATTTATATGTTACTAGCAGCCCGCCCCGGCTTCGCCCGTGGTACCTACATATTTCGCAATAAAAGGTAGCCTATGTTCTTTCTCAGGGTCTTAAGATTGTCTGTGCCAAATTTTATCAAAATCGGTTGAGAGGTTTAAGCGGGAAAGCGTAACAGACAGACAGACAGACAGACAGAGTTACTTTCGCATTTATAATATTAGATGGGATTTTTATCTCAGCGCAAAGATAAGGAAAAATATCATGTTCACACAATAAATCACTGACCCCATTGTGCAATGGCAGTTGTCCATCGGGCATTGGTCTGGGGTTCGATTCATATTTAATATTTGGGGTAAACCTTTGTGAATTTAAGGCAATTCGATATATTGATTGATGGCGTGATGGTATAGGAAATAATTTATTGGTGTGAATTTTAAATCGACTTTCGTGTAAGTATTTGCATATATAGTAGATGATTTTACATCTAAATTAATAATGAAGAAAGTACCAATTTTTCTTATAGTTTTTAATTAATGCCTACTTTTAACTTAAAGATAAATATAGTACTTCCCGGGGCTATTATACTATTAGTAGTATATTATTTAAATGGATAGGCATATATGAAAGATGGAAGCCCCGGGAAATACTATATTTATCTTTAAGTTAAAAGTAGTCATTAATTAAAAACTATAAGAAAGAACGTTCACCACTTTTTCAAGCAACCATTATTACGTTATTTATTTATGGTTGAAAATAGAATTATTTATAAAAGTTATCAATAATAATTTACATAAAACAATTTGAAAATTCATGTTCTTGTTGAATTAATAACATTTTCAAGTTCATTTCAGCCAATGTTAAAAATATATTGTCATTTAGATAGTACATCAATGTTTTCACCGTGAAAGTTATTGACGTATGTGGTATATTTAGTACACGATTAATTTACCTAACGTCTTTTTATAGAGTACTACTAGCTTTCCGCACGCGGCTTCGCCCGCTAGGTCTTAAACCTTATAATTAATAATATACTAAAATCTTCCTCTTGAATCACTCTTTCTATTAATAAAAACTTCATCAAAACCCGTTGCGTAGTTTTAAAGATAGGGCATAGCATACAAAGGGACATAGGGACAGAGAAAGCGACTTTGTTTTATACTATGTAGTGATGTAAATAAAATTAGAATAAAATACCAGGAGAAATTAGAAACTTATACTTACGTAGTTTTTTAGAAAAGCTCCTTTAGTTATGGAACCAAATAAAAAAGTGATATATGACTACTGAGATTTCTGAAAAAATCAATCTTATCATCCTTCATTCGAAAACTACAGGATTCATTTTGAAAAAGCTTAAACACAGCTTAAACCTTTAAACAGCTACATCTTTATCGAAAAACATAGTAATGGATTTTTTTAAAAGCTCTGTTTATTTGGACCTAAGATGTGATACCTATGTTGCAACATTTGCTTTTCTTAAGATGTGTTAGAAACTTCTTATGTATGATCTGTATTCAAGGTATATATATGGTATACATATATGGTACATGACATTTCATCAATTTTTAAAGGGCTAAAAAAGTACAAAGTTTGTTAACTCAATTGTTTGTTTGAAATACGATTTATAGTAACATAGGTAACCCAGCAAAGATATCGTCCTTGTTCCTCTAATTGCTATATAGCAGTGGGAACGTATATGGGCTGAAGTTGATGAAAAAACTAATTTAAATAGATATAGTCTCAAGATAAAACTACTTACAGTTCCACTAAGCTGTCCCTTAGCACCATTCAGCCTGATATAGAATTGTGTTGGTTTGTCCACTTGAGCGGAGTCCGGGAACTGCGCGACCTCAAGCAGATGAGCGTCTCCCACCGCTGGGCTGATGTACACCTTGAAGGGAGAGTCTGGTATGTGCTGCTCGTTGAACTTCAAGCCGATACGGTATTCACCTGGAGAAGTGTTATATAAAGTTTGATGGAAAATAGTTCTGGAGAAATATTTAATTGTATGGAAAGTTTTATGGATCTTTTTATAATAAAAACTAAATTAAATTAAAATAGGAATAGTCTGTCAAAATATAAAGCAACACATACGTTTATCAACTTGCTGGGTTTTATTCAAGTCTTTAGTGGACGTAGGTATGAAAATAAAAACAGGATATAAAACATGAAACTAAATATAATTTATCATTAGCTTTATCCCGGTGGTACCCAGAAAAAATAAGCTTTATCCATAATCTATCATTGTACTGATTATATTTCATGCAGATCCAGCTTTTCTTTAGTTTTATTTAGAAATCAGACTTAATTTATCCAAAGACAAAATACACGGAAACAGTCTCTTTCATAAATTTCCCAAACCTCGCACACCTGGTAGTTGGCACATCAATAACAAATGAAACGACATAATTTACTAATCCTCTAAAGTACCGACATTATTTGCATTGATCTAAAAACCCGTTGAAAATGCGAAAAAAGCTCAACAAAAACTTCATTAGAATATAAAAACTGTTTTTCGGGGAGAAGCTGTCAATCGAAATGAGCCACTAACGATGGATAATAATTCTTCTTCGACTCGCAGAGAAATTTAAATTTTGCGTTATTTTTAGAGATCCCTCGTATACCTACTACAGGTATTCTAAGATATCCCCCCTGCTTTCTAATGTATTTAAGACAGCTAGATTTGATTTCTACTTTAAAGGAGGGGTTAAAAATAGACAATTAAAAAATGTAACTAAATATTATATTTTATTGCTCATTGCTTACACAGATTTATCATAGAGCAGCTATTGTTTACAACGAATTTCTTTCAATCATTGTCATACAGAAAAATTAAAAAATATATATATGTAATCGCCTACACACAGAGTAAAGCATAAAACAAGAAAAACTTTTTTGTAATATCAAATATTTATTTCAAGTAGATACGGAACCCCATAAAATTATAGCTGATTCACGCTTCACTATTTGCAACAAACAACGCGGTAGGCATATTGTTGTTGTGGATTTACATTTCGAGTGTCCTTTTTTCAACATGTTTTTACTGATTGTGCAAAAAATGCGTTTTGGCTTTTTTCTTTAATAGTGGGGAGAGTAACACAGTAAGAATAACTGGTGGTTAAACGGTTGTTTAAATAGGGATTAGTTTGCTTATTCTATACCTTTTTAATTATACATACCAATACAGAACTAATTTTACATTGCAGATTCTCTAGCTTCTTTTATTCAAATTTTGTAAGAATTGATAAAAGCACGTTTCGTTCCTTTAATTATTTTATCGGAATACTAGCTTTCCGCCCGCGGCTTCGCCCGCTTTGTCTAAAACCTAATACATTATATACTAAAACCTTCCTCTTGAATCACTCTATCTATTACAAAAAACCGCATCAAATTCCGTTGCGTAGTTTTAAAGATTTAAGCATACATAGAGACATAGGGACAGAAAAAGCGACTTTGTTTTATACTATGTAGTGATAAAGATTAAAGACAGAGAAGCCTCTATAAGTAAATATATTATGAACAAAGTTTATGTAGAATTTAGGTAAAAACTATCGCATTGGCTTGATTATAAGTTGTGTTATTGATCAGTTTAAACTCTTTTTACTATTCAAACATATTATGTTAAGAATTCACGCAAATAAGTTGTATAGCACGATTCTTCACAAAAGATATGGATATGTGACTGCATTACCGACCTATTGGTATTCCGTGCAGTATGTATCGCAGAAATGTTACCAATGTGTGATATTTTCCTCACTTATAGAAGATATAAGTTTAAAATATCAACCCTACCAACGTGTAGTCTAACTAACCGAATTTATAAACTAAGACTGATACAAATTGCACAGTGAGAGCTCAGCAAAAACTAATATTCGAATAGAAGACGACTTTTGAGGTGTATAATAAAATTGACAGTTATCGTATATAAATAGAAAATAGAGCTGTCGATAATAATTTTTTACACTCTTTGGTTATGTAGAGTTAAAAATTTAAATTTATAAAGAATAGAAAAATGTATGTAGAGTTAGTTTAATTAGCTCTACAATTACGAAATCACGGCAGTTATTAAGGGTTTAACAGACGTTTAAACCAAGATTAGTATATTTTGTATCAATAAACCTTTAAATAAAATAATGATGTAGACAGTATGCAGCAGTACTGACAGGTTGCGGGTTTGATGACCCGTGCAAGTAAAAACGTAATAGAGATATTTTTAGCATTTCGCAGGTGTTTATATCTCACCAACATATGTTTAACTATGTTAATTTTCCTTGTTTTTCTTAACACTGTATGAAGTCATAAATTATCTTCTATTATTATCCATTTTATTTTCAAAATTAAATATACGTATGAGAATGACAAAAAGCTGTGTTTTCAGTGTTATTATTTATGCATTATGCATGTATGTTTATTTATTCGAACATAACTTCTAAATGAGTGAATACATTTGGATTGACACCACATATCATTCCGAGTGTCACTCTATAAAAATATTGTTTATTTCGCTAGTAACATATTTTAAAACAATATGTACCTATTCAAAGTATGTACATCAAGTGAACAAATAAAATATTTTTTATATTAATTACAAATTCACTGGTATAGTATCTTGCAGCGTTTAATTTACATTAATTATAAGTATAAAGACAACAAGTTAAACATGAAAATATAACCCAGCTACATTTCAAATCTCTACCTATCTATCTAAACTAAATCGCTGTACCATTCGTTGATCATTGTAAGCGTATCATCACAATAAACGTAATCAACTTTCGCATTCTAATAGCCACGCATAACCGCCATCAATACCCTAAACATACTTCATTCCTTTTTATACCATCTTACTATACCCGTAAATATTTACTACCCAAATATCCGATGCAGCATTCCATCATAGCGCGTCGTCTGCTTCCTAAACAGTTATTTTTTTCCATATACACCGTGCCAGTCAATTAAAATGACTTTTAAACACCAAAGGAAAGGAATTCCGGCTCTAAACAGAATTTGTCCGGGCCCATTGTTGGGGGACTCTGAAAAAATTCGCCGAGCATCCGACAAAGAAAGCGCGCCTTTTTGCTGATGTCGGATCTTCATAAGTGTATTAGAAAAATTTCCGAGTTATCTAAGTGAATAATGACTTAAGTTGCGTTGTTTGTTTGTGGGACAAAGGGTCGTTAAACTTGTTTCGTCTGCGCCGTTTTTTATCGATTCGACGACTGATATTGTTGCACTATTTGTAATTCTACGTTTTGGCAACGTTTTTGCCGGTAATGGACGTAAAATAATGAAAGTTATGTAGGTAGTTGAGCGGTGCGTTGGTCAATCGTGGCTTGGTTGGTTTTATTGATTTAGCTAACAATATTGAGGTTTGATTATGTTGCTCTACTTATTTATTTATTAACCAGAGATGTTGCTCTACCAATTTATATAATAAGTTGTAAATGATTTGTACCTATTCTAAAGCATTTTCTCGTTAACTTACATTTTTGTCTCTATCCTTCTAAACTGTTTTCCTGCTAACCTTTCTAAACGAGTCATATAGTTATAGTAATAATGTCATATTTATGTGAATATGCTATAATATTTTTGTGACTATTTGTTCTGACTTACTCTACATAAAAATAAAAACGATTTATCTGGAAGTCTATTATGATTTTTTTATTCTATCAGGCTATGGGATATTGTTGCATAAACTTGTAAAAAATAAGTTTATGACAGTCTCTTGATCAATAAAAGTATTTCTATAGAATTTACGTAAGGCAATGTTAATTATAAAAGTTGCTACAACAACGCAGTAAATGTAAATCGTTTTTCTATTCGTATATTTGTTTTGTTCTCTTTACTGATGAACATTTTTTCTTTTATATTTTACAATATTACAAAAGACAATAACTTTGTCTTTCAAACGAATTTCGTAGACAGGCTTAAGGTGAACTGTATTTGCCACTTTTTTTTAAACCACCACTTTTTATTCACATTTGATTTACCACTTTTGATTAAAACATTATTTGGCAATACATAATATGTATAAGACTCCTCTTTTTAATCGTACATTACTATGTACGTACAGTATAAAGACCTCTGATTAGAATTGAAAATTGTATAGAATTTCTAATCAATCAAACAATCATCAATCATCAATCAAAAAATCAAACAAACAAAGTCACATCTAGTTCATAACTAGAGTACTACCCCTACTGGAGTAGGTAATTATGAAACAAAATATGTTAATAGATCTAACCAGAGAATTGTTTATCTGCCAACATTAAATTGCTATTGCGTACAGATGACGTTAACAAATGACGCCATAATTGAATCGAATTTGCATAATCTACAAGTTATATTGTTTATAGCTTTTGCGAGTTATTTAAAGTAGGAATTTAAAAGTCGTTTACATTTTGTTTACATGGGACATTAGTACTTTTTGTTTAGTGTTCATTTTTAATTTATAGTGTGGAATTTTACTGATCTCTACCTATTTTTGCTCTAGTTTTTGTCCGCATTGGTCACTGGTTTAAATATACTATGAAATTTAAAAAGTGTACTATATAGAATCTTATGGTAAAGTGATTCTGAACTCGAAAATAGTAAATAATATGAAAAAAATTTGTATCATCAATCTCTTTTTTTACAGCATCGATCTGATGCTGTGTTTACAGCATGAATCTGATTTAACGTAATATGGTACGTACCCTTTTGTCATTCAACCATATATGTACCTACAAATTAGCCTATTTTTATTTAAATGAAAATGATATTACTTAGACTTAGGTTAAACAACCCAAAAGATTTAGGTAATTATATAGTTGCCTACTTAGGTTGCCTGCTATAAAATGTGCTCTATGTAAAATAGTTGTTGTTGTCGAAGCGACAGTCGTGTGCACTATCCATCCACCGTGACAGTTAAACGGAAAATTTAATGGTATATTTTAATAATTAATCATGTCAACATAAATGCAAAATAACCGTATAATTCACGCAGCCTTATCGTGTCCACATCGGACTTAGCAAGTCAAATGGCATCCACCCCGCGGTTCCATACAGAACTCGGCGGTAAAAAACATATAAACACTCATATGCACTTCATAAATAAACTGACTTGTTCCATGCTAACCACGCCCCTCCACCGACCGGCCAATAGCATTGCCTTGACCACGAACGCGGCAAAATACCGCGGGCCATTTTGACAGATCGATTTTTTAATTTTTTTTTTTCTTTTTTCCGCTAACTTTTTTAGCGATGCTGTCGCGATTTCAGCCAGTGATTACTTGAATTTACGATATAGTTTTTACTAATGTTTGTGATAATTCGTCAGTTTTTCGTCGCGTTCTTATAGAGACTTAAAGGGTAAAATATATTTATAGGCCACGTGTGAATTGTCCTAAATACGTTGGATTTTTTGTTCACATTTCGTGCAAGTGATGTGCACTGGATTGCGTCATACGCGCTTATTGGCGAATCATTCTACAGAGAGAACCTATGTGTCTAAGTATCGAAACAACCGTGGTACAGCATCTTTCAATCTGCTGAATAATGTAAAGTTCATTGACACAGCGTCCAATAAATTCTGATACCAGGTAAAATTATCGAACACCTAAGCAGAACACCAAGCTATCATTTGAAATATAGTTAAACCAATTTTAAACAAAATTATATTTAAAAAGCATAGCATAGAAGTACTTACCAGGCTCATCAACCTTGTACGAAACGTCGCAGGATCCATCCTTCCTGTCCTTAAAGTCAATCTCTGCTTTGCTCGGCCCCTCAAGTGAGATGGCCAGTTGTCCGGCCCCAGCCTCCCTGGTCCACACGTTGAACTCGTTGAAGCGCCCGGCTTCACCCCGCTCGAGGCCGGTGCCTCCAGCCTTGACTAAATGGGCCCCGGAGTCCCGGAGAGGCCCAACGGTGAATTGGAAGGGGGATCCTATAATATATAGTAATTGATTTTAAATCTGTCTTGTTAAAAACCGGAGAAAGATCGATTCAGTCAATTCAACATCATTCATTATAACATTGCTTTATTTTTGGTTGTATATTTTATTCATGTACTTCTTTTTTGTGGTGTTATTCTATTGATGCCAATTTTCTGCGTCATACTGTCTCGCTAAATCAACGCTTTTTTCTATCTTTCTTTTTATTTTATTTCAAAATACGCTTTCGTTGATTTGCTTATCTAGTTGAGGTAAGTATTTATGTTTTTTTTTATAAGCACATATAACTACTGATTACTATAATAAAAATATAGGTACATATAAATCCACAACAATAACATAAACGTGAAAGTCTGCTTATTTGCCTTTATTTTTTGTCAAGACAACAAAATGTCATGGGAGTTTTCCTACTATGTTCGTGCTAGTAATGAATGTTTAAATATTTTGAGAACATTCTAAAAATATTTATTATTTTATTACAAGAAAAACCTGTAGGTTTATTTACCTATATCAAAAAGTTGACTTTATACCAACTAAAAAGTATTTAAAAATATCATTTATTTATCTAATTCCAGTGTGGTGTCCACAGGTGGTGTCTAATTACGAATCCTAATTATAAATGCGAAAGGTTGGGAGGATGGATGTATGTGTATGTATGTTTGTTATTCTTTCACGCAAATATTACAGAACCGATTACAATGAAATTTAGCACACTTATAGAGTGTAACTTGGATTAACACATAGTATAGGTTTTATCCCGGAAATCCCACGGGAATGGGAACTATGCGGGTTATTAATTGAAAACGCGGGCGATGCCGCAGGCGGAAAACTACTGTAACATAACTTGTAGGTAAGTTTTTTGAGCGCTAACGATATCTTAAGAGTTTGAATAATTATACAAAAAAACAATATCTCATGATATTCTTTAATTTAGCCATAATACAGCAGTAACATATGTACAATTTTATTTCTTTAATAATTGCAATTTTAAATAACAACGACCTCGATTATAAGAAATTACTTATATTAAAAAAGTTGACAGTTCACATCTGCACCTACAATATCAAGTGAGGAACAATTATTTATAACATATTTTACGTTTTGACAACTAGCTTTTTGCCCGTTGCTTCGCTCATGACATTGGCCAGACTTGGCAAGACTCATGCTCCTTTTTTTTAATTCCTTCCCTATTTTCTCTTTAGGAATACCACTGTATTATAAAACTATAGGTACAAGTGGTAATATTAAAATCCTATTCAGTCTACAAGTTGAATATAAAAATATTTGATCAGCGGTTAAAATATAACAGGCAATGAGTCAGACAGAATTAATTTATACTAATTATATAAATTAATACGAATTATTATGGATAATAATTATTTATTTAATAGATTTGCAAATGTAATAAATTGTAATAAAATGTAAATAATTTGTAATGAAATAGTATCTGAAATAATAAATAATAAAAATAAAATCATCTTTATTTGGTTCTCACAACATTAAAAGGTTACAAAACTCAATTATACTACACAAAGAGAGGATAACGTTGTGAGAAACTGGTGCCTGAAATAGACTAAATAGAAGTCTGAGGTACAGGTCACCAGCCCCCCTCGCGGATATCATACAAAGTAGGTTAATTAAAGTTTACGCACCTAAATAATGGATAAAAGTATACAAATTTTACCAGTAGACAATTTTACTGTAAAAGAAAGAAAAAAAATAAATAATACTATATAATACAAGGAAGAATAACCTATTTTAAATTCCTACCAAATCTTATAGATGTGCCTTAATGTGTGTGTGTGTGTGTGTCTTAATGTGCTTGTATTTGTGATGTGTTGAATCTGAATGTATGTGGGTGAAATTGAAGTTGGAAACATTTTGGGTGCAAATGTACAAAGTTAAAGTCTGGGACAAAAGTATATAAAACATTACGTCGGTGGAGATAGCAGATTTTCAGTTTCTTCGTATGTTTGGGACTTAAGGTAATTAGTGACAGTTTTTTTACAGTTAGTTTTATTATATAATGTGTGATGAATACTGCGAATGAATTAAAAATATACGAATGCAATTTTTTTATTTTAAATTTCTACTAAATAGTGTGCTACGAATAGTAGATAATTGCAAAAAATTGGTATTTTTAATTTTAATTAAAAAATATTTCCTTGACTTTATACCCTACGTTCAGCTGTAAGTATCTAACGTAATATTTATCAAAAATGATTTTATTTTTTATTTTTCAGTCAGAGATAAAATTACTAATTTATTCAAATTGACAAAATGCAAGGTTCTTTAAAGCAAGATACATATAGATATTATGTATTTGTTTTTGTTTCAAAATCGGTTAACCAAACTTTTTACTAAGTGTTTATTCATTCATTCATAACCAAATTGTCTATATATTTACTCACCAGGAATATGAATCTCCCTGTACTTCACAGAGACCGTATGGACCCCCAGCTCCTTGGGCACGAAGTGCACGGAGTACAGACCATCCTCCACCTCCTGGATCTCCGCGTCTTCGGAGACACCCCCCGGGCTGGTGACCGTTGCTGCCAGGTCGAAGGAGGTGATTCCTGGAGGAAAAATATATTTGCTCGATTAATTAGTTTCATTCTTTAGATTTGATATATTTTGTTTTAGTTGCAATGCTTTTTAAATATTATTTTTTAATAATATAAAAATAATGGTAACGATGCGGGATTCGAACCCGCGTCTTTCGTCATTCCTCATGGATTTGCTTGAATAAATGATTATGCATGAATTACCTTATAGCCAGTAACTATTTAGTAACTACCCAATTAATAGTATAGTGCTGATTTTAGCAGTAGTTTTAATTCAAAGAATCAAGAATCGTTAAATTAGTTGTAGTGATAAAAACAAGGCCTTTTCTAAAATTTAAATTCGAAAATAGAATAATTTTAAAAATATGTTGTACGATATCTCTATGTTTGTTGTTTTTTAAAACTCGTGCGGATATTTCATAGGCAGAACCTTTACAAAATGAATAGTTTCTGTATCACACCTATTGAACATGTTAATTTCTCGTTTTTACCATTTCATATGCATAAATTATGTAGCTTAATGTTGTTTAAAAGGCTTATTAACGACATGTGCATGAAATGAGTAACCAAAATTCATTTTCAAAAGCAAACAACATTAATATTAGACAAGATATTTCGATAACGTTAATATAATATTATTATTATTATATTATTATTATTATTTAAGTTAATATTATGCTATAGTTCTGTTATTATTGTGTCATTAAGGAAGGTGGACCCCAAAATACAGGCTGTCCTAGTTTGGGGTCCAAATGTTACATGTTTGTACCTAACCCACAAATTGATCAATAAATGATTTTTATTTTTTATTTATTTTAATATACAAATATATTGACTGACCGGTTGGCTTGGGTGGTACTTTGGTAGTGACCCTGCCTTCCAAGCCAGAGGTCGTGGGTTCGATCCCCACCCGGGGCAAATATTTGTGTGATGAACATAGATGTTTGCTCTGTGTCTGGGTGTTAATTATCTTAAGTATTTATTTACAATTATATGTATGTTTATCAGCCATCTGGTTTCCATAACACAAGCGAAAGCTTATTATGGGATCAGATCGTGCCGTGTGTGAAAATTGTCCTGAAATATTTATTTATTTATATTGCTTACCAGGCATTTTAAAGGTAAGTTTGCAGTTAGTGCCGACTTCAGTGAGCGGCGCCGGGTCGCGTTGTCGTTGGATCTTTTCGCGTTGGCGGTTACTGCCTTCGCCTGTCACCTATTTAATTAAATAATGTTTGGATAAATACCTAATAATATGTATAATTTAATAAATGTGTGCGTGTATTAGTGTACACAAGTAAGAAGTGAAACTTTTTTATGACCTTATTTTTCAAAAAATAATTTACTATATTTATGCAACTTGACAGAAATACGTCGAATCACGCGTGGTAGGGATAAGAAAAAGATAGCGCGTAACGGAATAATGTCACTCGTAACGAAAAAATGTAACCCCGAAAAGAAGTTTCACTTCAAAAATATCCAACAGTAGGCACGGCACATAAGTAGATACTATAATTATTTAAAAATGCGTTAGGGTTGATATATTTGTTATGTTCGTGTCGATGTCTCGAAAATTAATTATAATATTATGTCATACTTTAACTTACGTTGTAACTATTAATCTGTGTTTTTAATTCAGATGTTTATTTAACTTTGAGCTAATCAAACAAAAATTGAATGTTTGCAACATAACATACAAAAAATTAATCTCATACTATAAAAAAAAACAAATCTATCAGACTATTTGTCTTACCGCTTACCTTCAAAACGGATAACCCGAGTATAATGAAACTTTCACAAGCTTTAAATAAAATTATAAGAAGTTATTAGTTTCATCGACATTTTTAGCAAAAATTTACCTTAACAGTAAAAGGTGATCCTTCAACATGATGGTCAGCGAACTTAAGATTCACGATGTAATACCCGGGTTCAGTCGGCTTGTAGCTGATAGCCAGCACGCCATCTTTGCTGTCCGCGCACTGAATCTCAGCTTTGCTGGGACCTGAGTTAGTGTGTATGAATCAAACATTCTGTATTCAATTAAACTTCTTGTAAAGTTATGAATAGCTATAATGTATTATGAGTTGGGTAAGCATATAAACTAAAACATTTTTCCAATTAGGCTAGTTTTTAGAAGCGCCTTTTAATCGTTATAATACATAGCAATAATGCTTTGTTTTACTGTATTCTATGTATATCACTTATGGATAAAATACTTATTTAAAACAAAGTAGTTAACCAAGAAACATTTTATTAACTTTAATTTTTTCATAATGTTATAATTAATAGATATATGATGCAAATTTTTATACGTGATCGTATCAATAGTGACTATTTATATTCAAATTAGATTACAAAACTAAGTAGGTACCTACATATCTGCACTTATAATACAAACACAAACATTATACCAAAATTATTTATAATTATAAACAATATTTACCTTCAATAGACAAGGAAAGACCTCCATACCCCGCGTTCCTGGTGTCCACCGTGAACGTATTCTCCCCCTGGGTCTTACCCTCCTTTAGGGCACTGCCAGATACCTGATATTTTTTTTATATTTTAGTATATAAAAATATTTACATAAACAATAGATATATTTTTGTTGCGAGTGACAATGGCAATGTGGAAGGTCGAGAATGCGAGTTGCGACTATTAAAAATTCTAACTGTTTAATATATGAAAATTTTTGTATTCAGGTATAAAATATTCAGGTATATTTCATACCTGAATATTCATAAAAATATATGTATTTCAAATCTTGTCTGTCTTATGTTTTTTCAGGTGAGTATTTGGTTATAGGTATTTGCTTGATAAATAATAAATATGTATATATTGTATAACCATTGTTTACTAAAACCTTCCTGTTGAATCACTCTATCTATTAAAAAAACCGCATCAAAATCCGTTGCGTAGTTTTAAGGATTTAAGCATACATAGGGACATAGGGACAGAGAAAGCGACTTTGTTTTATACCTACTATGCAGTGATGATGCAAAAATAAACCAAAACATAATGTTGAGAAACATTCAGTTCCTATCACATTTTTTTTTTTTTTTTTTTTTTTTTTTTTTAAGTGGGGAAATCTTACCTAAGATACCCACGGCTCCCGGGGAAGGAGCCGTGGGTTATGTCGGATTCCTACCGACTAAAACCCCACTGTGTACCAACGCGCTGCTTTAGACGGGATGCGGGGACACTATCGCAATCTTCCGCATGTCCCGCCCAGCAGTTGCCCGTTTCCAGGCCCTCCGCGAATTGCCTCTTTCCAGGCCCTCCACCAAATTACCCACCACGAGGCGGCGCAAGCTGGAACACGAGCTCACGCCACCCACTCGCCGACGATGGATTGTTCCCCGTTCCATCATCGGCGTTCCCCAAACCCCCGACCCCAGCACCGACCGGCCGGAGGGCGCGCGCCGAAAGGCCCCACGAAACGTGTTTCACGCGTCGAAGGACCCTCCGGCGCACTTTTATAGAGGTTTCCCTCGCAGCCCCCACCTCACACCAGAGATGGCGGCCCTCGGTCCGGCCCCACGGACCGGATTACGAGTTGGCAGACGGCTGTCGCAGGACAGCCGCCGCCCCACACCCACCTACAGGAGTCACCGCATGTCACCAAAGTGACGTGTCGGGATCCCGCCCCCTGCTTTGTTGGTAGTCAACACAACACGCGCGGCCTCTGGCCGCCATCCGCCGCCGCAAAAGCGCGGCCCCCTGCCAGTCAGTCGGAACGAGTCCCAAACGAGCCCCGATCGACCTTCCAACCTCATTTTTTCCCAGCCAAATCGCCAGGCCGCGACCGCTGGCCGCCATCCATCGCCGTACCGCAACGGCACCTGAGCCAAACCTGGCCCCCCAGAGGACCCTAGCTAGCTAGCCGGCCATCCATCCAGCCAGCCAGCCAGCCGGACAACCAGCCGGTGACAGCAAGCCAGCCAGCCGCCGCCCAAGGCAGCCGGCCAGCCAACCGGTGGAGCAGCCGGTTTCAGCCAGCCTGCGAGGCAGCCGGTGTGACCAGCCGGTTCCAGCCAGCCCGGCCAGCCGGCCTTCAAGCCAGCCAGCCAGCTATATGGATCCCTGGCCGTCGAGCCAATCGAGTCGTCAGACGACAGACCGGCCGTTCAGCCCCTCCGCGTCCAATTAGCTTCACCCAGAGTACACAGTGTACTCCGAGCTACTGAGCCCCCCCGGCCACGACAAGGCTTGGAACTGATGGGGGGGAGTTCCTATCACATATTCTTACCTTGACTTTCTTAGCATCCCCAACTTCCTGTTCCATGACAGTGATGGTGAAGGGCGAGTTCTGTATGTGAACCCCCATCTTCTTGACGGAGACGATGTGCTGACCGGCCTCCCGGGGGGTGAAGCTGATGCCAATGTTGCCTGATGGCAGCTGTTTCAGGAAACAGGGCTCTTCGAGGCCTGATGGTGCCTGGAAATTGTATAAATTGTTTTTTATAGCATTTAAATCCATACTATCCATACTAATATTATAAATGCGAAAGTAACTCTGTCTGTCTGTCTGTTACTCAATCACGCCTAAGCTACTGAACCAATTTGCATGAAATTTGGTATGGAGATATTTTGATACCCGAGAAAGGACATAGGCTACCTTTTATTGCGAAATATGTACCATGGGCGAAGCCGGGGCGGACCTCTAGTGCTTTATAAATTTATTTATTTATTTGACATTGTGCAATAAATCAGATACATAAATTATATCGACCGGCCCGCGAAGGCGCAAAAAAAACCGAAATTTACTTATTAATAATTTATTGTAAAAAAAATTACATGATAAATTATTCCTAACTTAAACTATGTCCCTCCCGTTCAATGTTGGAACAAAGAGTGCTCGTCGTCCTCGGCGGAGCAGCTACAGCGTCGCGGTGGCGATGATTGCCGCAACACTCTCTGGAATCGCAGGTGTGCGCGATGTCGCAATTGCTAACAGGTGCAAGTCCTTCTTGGGTGGCCCCATGCATCCTCTAATAGTTAAGGCGTGTTATATGTAGGTACATAACACCTCCCTCCTGAAGTTCAGCGACTATTGGCGGGCAAGGCTCGTTAATATCGCTGAAATTTCACACTCCGCCGATTGGTGTTCTATTTCTTCTTTTTGATTATCTTGAACACTCGTAGTAACAGGCTTTGATGTAGGCACTCATTTTTGGATCTATGATGGTTCAGCTTGTCCTCACATAGATACCCTAGGCCAGACTTCGGGCATTCTGCCTCCATGTACATAAAATCCTCGTCGTGAATTGCCACAAAAGGATAGGGTGGAATTAGGACTTTACTATCTTTATTAGGAACTATGGATAATTTAAATAATTCAAAGGTAGTAGGAAGGACAACCGGGAACGTGAAAACTATAACTATATTTCTATATATTCTCTATAATTAACTTGAAGGATTTGCTCTTTGCCATAAAATTTGTGTAATTTATTTAACATTACTATCAAATTCTGGCAAAAGTCTAAGTGCATTAAAAAAATGTATCCAAATCTGACATTTTAAAATATCTGTTGCCTATATTCCTAATTAAATTTATTAACTTCGTTAGATTAAAAAAAAAATACTTAATAATCTTTACTTAATATATTTAAATTTAAATTATAAAATGAATTGAATGGTAAAATTCAAAATTCAATTCATAATTAATTAATATTTGAACTTATTAATCTTTTATCAACGTAATATAGATTTATATTTGAATTTTACAATTGATTTTATAAAATTCGAAAATTAATTCGTGATGAATTAATATTTCAACTTATTAATCTATATTTGAATTTTACAAATTGATTTTATAAAATTCGAAAATTAATTCGTGATGAATTAATATTTAAACTTATTAATCTATATTTGAATTTTACAATTGATTTTGTAAAATTCGAAAATTAATTCGCGATGAATTAATATTTAAACCTACGCACTACAGTTCCTCGGTTCCCGTGAATGGGTAATCTAGGAAAACTTACAAATCTAGGAATGGCAAGTCACTAAGAGAATTAGTGTACTTACAGGATTTAAATTTCGGCCTTTCTTGCAGTATCAATGTTCGGATACCCTTCGCGTTGCGGTGGCCAATGGTTTAGGTTCTGGATCCCCGTCGTCGTCCCTCCGATGGAATAGCGATACTCGATGCTTGTAGTTTCGCGTTCCGAGAGACGGCTCTCAAGGATTATCCTACCGACTGCGCCAATTATATCGACCGGCCCGCGAAGGCGCAAAAAAAACCGAAATTTACTTATTAATAATTTATTGTAAAAAAAATTACATGATAAATTATTCCTAACTTAAACTATGTCCCTCCCGTTCAATGTTGGAACAAAGAGTGCTCGTCGTCCTCGGCGGAGCAGCTACAGCGTCGCGGTGGCGATGATTGCCGCAACACTCTCTGGAATCGCAGGTGTGCGCGATGTCGCAATTGCTAACAGGTGCAAGTCCTTCTTGGGTGGCCCCATGCATCCTCTAATAGTTAAGGCGTGTTATATGTAGGTACATAACACATAAAATAACAATTTACAATAAACAAAAGCACAAAGCCTTATCACTATGCAATGATTTCTGCCAGACAACCACGATATATTTTTTTAAGAATATAAAAAATTCGATTACGACGCGGGATTCAAATTTATTTTGGGACGATTTTTTTCTATTCTTTAAAAATTTTTCTAAGTATGTTAGTGTTATTATGAATAGTTTTTTCAGTTGTGGTGATAGTGTTTGTAACTTACTTCATTTTTCATTATTCCACAAATCAATATTTTTTTACATTTATATGCATGCAAGCATGTTATAATAATATGTTTTTGTTGATCAAAACAGGAAATCGGACCCAAGACAACGCAGACCTTCTTTCCATTTTCATAACTTATTTCATACCACTTAGTAAGTATGTGAGAGATTTTCTACAAGATATTTTTTTTCTACATTTTCGAATAAAATATTACAATTTATCCCACCACAATGAGACCATGTCTTTTTCGTTAATCCTCACCGGGAATCGAACATGGGTCACCACGATTCAATGATCATACATTCACCACTACACCATGGAGTTCATTCAATAATAATTTAATTTACTTATTTCAATCTTTTTTTTTATTACAGGTCGTGTTCAAATGCATTTGCCCCATACATTCAAAGGGCCATTCTTACCTGGATAGAAGCGTTAAGGCTCCTAATATCATTGTCAGTGATCTTTCCAGGCAAAGTGACTTCGCTACAGCTGCCCACGGAGATCTGGTTCCTCTTACGACCTTCGCCTGTCACCTGAAATATAAAAAAATGAAAATAAAATAAATATTATAATATTCAAGTTAGTCACTGGATATAGTGTTAGCCAGTTCTTCTTGCTTAAATTCAGGAATGTAAAAACAAATGATACTCTTATATGACTCTTATAAAGTATTTAATAAATTTTTACTACTAAGTTAGCGTCTAAGCTATTTATGCTGCCCTGTGTAGAAGTTCATCTTCCAGTTAAATTATAAGTCAGATGCAAATAGAATAAAACATACAATCGAATTTTTATAAAACGAACAAATGTACCTACCTATGTTATAATTTGAAGGAATTTCGCTAAAGTACACGAAGATTATCCTACTGATACTTTCTTACCTATTTATTACTTGCATTCGTTAACACTTGCATATAACACACAAACAACCACACATCTTATCATTCTTTCTACACACATACAAACATACAAAAAAGAAAACCCTACCTTAGCCATAAACGGCGATCCCTTGATATGCTTGTCCCCGAATCGAACTGACACCTTGTACTCGCCGGGCGCAGTCGGGAGGAACGACACAGACACTGTACCATCTTTGTTGTCGTGGCAAGTGATCTGGAACGAAATAAAATTAATTTAAATAATGCATTTCAAAAAATTTATCATCAAATTAGTCAAAATATTATACAATTTGGAACAAATACTATGCAATTGATATTACACAATATAAAAATTAATAAAACAACACCGAATTAAATAGTCTTATATCAATTGGACGTATATAAACTTTATTGTCTTTTTCCTTGAATAGCAAGTCAATTAAATCATCATCAACAAAAGGCAATTCATCATTTCATCTTATATTTCCACAATGATTTACCTCAGCCTTACTAGGCCCTTCCACAGCCAGGGACAGACCCCCAGCCCCCGCTCCCTTGGTGCTGATGGTGAACTGGCTCGGCTCCCCGCTCACTCCGCTGATCAGACCTGGCCCGTATGCCGTCACGTATCCTGAGGAGATCGAGTCCACGTGGAACTTGTAGGGGGAACCTGGGGAAGATCGATAAATAATAAATTAGGATCTTTTTCGTTACATAAAACAGAGCAAATAGTGAGAAATTGAAGAACTTCATATTTATACAGAGACGTTGTACATAATTATAATATTGGGAGCGTAAAAAATTTTTGCTAATGCATTCAACAAAAAAGAAAATTAAATTGTTCTCTACAATGTAGGTAAAAGTAGGAAAAGATTTAAAATCGTAATAATGTCTGGAGCACAGACTTTAAACCAACGTTTACATGGTATGTACTTTTTATTTCCATAGTAAATATCATTTAAAATTAAACATAATAATCATCCTAAAATCGATATATCCATCTCTTCACTAAATTAAACAGCTGATATTATTTTAAAACCTGCATATTATGTATTTTTTCCACTTTGGTCTTCGTAATACATACCTTCTGTAAATAGCCAATAAATTACATAAGTTAATTGGTAAAATATTTTAAGTGTACATTACCTTGCACATGCTCCCCATTGTACTTCACATAGAGCTCATGGACCCCCTCCTCCCGCGGCTCGTACTTGATACTGACGGTGCCATCCCTGTTGTCCTCTATCGTGGGCTGGTCGATGTTACCGCTAGGCATCTTGACTTCCGCTAGAATTGAAATTTTAATTCAATTTCAAAGGTATTCCTGAGTTTAAAATTTATAGGACTTGGGATAGGATTATATTAGTAAAAACGGATGGAGTATTTACACCTTTTTTACTAAGTTTTAAAAGGACTAAATGATATTCCTTCTATCTATAAATAATAGGTATTTTGATAAAAGGAACATCGATTTGATCAGTTTTATACCTAGGTATAAACAAGTATCACATCTCCACATAGATAGAATAAATCGAACAATTAGGTAACCTCGATTTTAAGTTTAAATAAATAGTGGTAAGTTGTGTATTATTTTCAAATTTAAATCAATAAACACAATACACTATAACAAACCTTTTCTACTGTCAATATGGTAAATGGTGAGGAAATTAATCGGAGTATATCCCAGGCCGGCTTTGTTGAACCCAATTTTATGCGACTCAGAGAACACGATAGGCACTGCTTCTTGATCTATCTCAGACACAGAGAAATATTTCTTGTGTGTGTCTAAATACAATGTGGCTACTTCGTTCCAGTTATATTCCTTTTCGTTGATACCAACGAGAGAATTCCACAGTCCCATTAAAGCCATTGATTTCAATTAAATCACCACTTGAAATTTGTAAGATTAGTATGTGTCATTGAGTGTGTGTGTGTGTGTGTGTTGAATGAGTTGTGCTACGTTACGGATCTTGGAGCGTTTTTGCCTTGCTATACGTTTCTAATGTAGTGAAATTTTAGGATATCAACTGTTCTATTGTAAATTGATTAGATTTTTAGATAATCAAATGCCAATTGCGTATTCCGATAATTACAATAAGGCTGCTCTACCCCTGTTCTACTATCAAAACACAATGAAAAGTTAAATCCTATGCCTCCTTGCAAGATAAGGGACAGATGCACTATAATTTCGTTAAAATGGAGTTTCATGCCGGTTCTTCTCCATAGATATGCTGCTTTCCGTATCAGTTGTTAATTGTTATGGAAATGGAAATGTTAAAGCTGTTATAACGATTCAAAAGTTCTTTTAGAAGAGTCTAATTGAATAAAGAAATGTTTGAGTTTGAAACGATTATTGTACCAAAGGGATTACTAATTTAATCATTTAATACATTGAATTACATTATTGTAACATTATTTACATGATAAAAATCAAACTTTGCTATATAAAATAAAACTATTAAATAAAAATTCGGAAAGCAGTCTTTCCAGAAATATTGAACAAGATATTATCTATTATGAAACTCATAACCCAAATTCATTAACCGTTTACGAAACAATTCAACCAGCTGAAGCATTCATATTCGATCTATCTTTTATATTTCCCGTCATTAAAGACATAACACAATTTGCGTCACCAAATTATCTAAAATGTTGTCTAAAATATACATAGCTTGTGCGTTGGCAGATTTATTTAATAGTTATACCAGTTTAAATGTTAACCCCACCGTGGGATTTGAGAAAAATAAAATATAACGGCTTTAAACAATCATGTTTATAGTTATTGTGTTTAGGATAATAATAGACTATTGTTTCGAGCTTTAGAATTTAAGTTGATGAGGGTAAAATTTCAAGGTCGTGTCATGGCAATACTGCCACGTCATGGAATAAGGCGACGATTTTGGTAATCTTGCCAAAGAAGTTTCATTTCTGACACGTTTGCTCGGCACACACGCTCTTTTTTATCTGCGGATTATAGATTTAGCGTATTTCATTTTCTGTTTAGATTTAGAAGTAACTTGTACCTTTTTCATTCTGTGGATATTTTTTTTTATTTTGGAAAGTGTGTTTCAGTTTTTTTTATTTCTTTTATCGAAAATACGTAAGAAAATGCAGTGGATATTATGAGACTCTATATTTTCAAAACATAATCCGTATTTTTTTTCTTGCATATGACAAAAGGTTTGGAAATATAGGAAAATAGGCTGATATAGTTGTTTATCCTGATGATATTGTGTACAAATGATAAAATCACTTTTTGAACTCTTTTCAGTTCAGAAATTCACAAAGAGGAGCACAAATAAACATAGGTACAGATAAGTCGAATTATGTATCTACTTAAATTACATTCATTTAAAATTATCTACAAATATTCGTAGCTTACAAAAAGCTGAATAATCTAAAAATTAAATATAGCAGCTATACGATGAGTAACGCGAATCGACGCTTGACACAACATTTCAGCAACCGATTGTCGCGTATAATATAAATCCACTTGTTTATTATACTTTGAATATTTAGAAAAAACATAAAAATACTTGGCATCAGCCGTCTCTCGAATTAGATCCATGCTATATGACGACGGTGACGTTTCGAACGAGATACTGCTATTTTACGATCGCTATCATATAATCTATTCATTTATCTAATTAACGACCATCGGATTGTCTTTGGAATTTTATAGTTTTTTATGTGACTGGTTCATTATTGCGAAGACTGCGTTTGACAGGTTTATTGTGAAAGCTAGATGCTGTTAATACGATGATAGTTAATTTACTTATATCAGCTCGTATCAGTGACTACTTCAAGGACACAGGCCTTCTTATAATCGGCGTAAGACGTAGACCAAAATCAATTTTTACATACAATGGATCACTTAAATTTGCTTTGTGTTACAGTATTCCTTATTATATAGACCTTGCAAATATTTTTAGGTGACATATTTTGTACCCAACCTTCTCTGTGGTGTACAGCAAACTGTTTTAGAGTATATAATATAAAACATAAAATGTGTATGCAAAGTCAAAAAGGACTAAGTAAATCAAAACCTAGAAGCTCTAGGTTCATTTAGTATCTTAAGCACTACATAGAAAGATGTAGGTATCTATTACTGACAATAAAAATACAAATAAATCATTTAAAACATAAATCACATACAAGGAGCAGGTGTTCCCGAACTTTAAAGTATTTTACGCATATTTCCCAACATATTTGATACACAAATGACTCATCTTTACATTAAAACGTATATTCCAAACACCTAATTATTCTAAAGCCCACTATGTATAATTAATCACAACGCAAAAACTATGTACACATTCAACCTTGCAAGTATGTAAACAATTTTAAAATAGCCATTACTGAATTAGACTGCTAAGAAATACATTTGGCAAATATGATTGACATTAATAAATATTCCTTCTGGAGTCGCTCCTATAACGGTCCATTTACATCAAACGAGCGAATGCTCATTCTAACCCCACTTTGTTTGTCAAATTCTTTTAGTGTTAACATGCGTAGAGCATTCTTTCGTTGTTCGAAAAGAGTCTATGCAATGTTCTAATACTGAACAACACTGAATACGAGTTTTCGTTTACACTAAAAGATCACGAAAGAATGCTCTTGCTCTAGCTCTAGCTATATGGTCGTTTGGTCTAAATGTACCGTAATAATATCATCTATCTATACAAGTAAAAATAAATAATGGTAAAGGAATAACTCAAGCATGGCTGGACCGATTCGACTAATTTATTGTATGTTCCTTAAGGTCCTCGGATGGTTTTAATAACTGCTAAAATATTGAATAACAAAAAAAACGACCCGGGCGGAGCTGCGGCGAACAGCTAGTATATTTTATAAGAGTGCATATTTGTCTGTATGTCCTGTAAATAATCGTTAACAATGCATTTGATCATAATAATCTTCAGCAAAGTTTTGTGTATAGGTAAGCCCACGAAGCTTTCTGCGTTAGTACGACTAATCTTCGAAATATACAGGCGAAGTCGGAGGGCAAAGCTGTAGTTGTAGCTGAAGTAGGCTATAAAGACGATATTATATGAGATGTGAAAGATTTTTTAATTGTGATGGGTTTATTTATACATGTTATTGCGGTTTTGTTTTGAATTCGCGCTTTTGTTATTGTAGTCTTACTAATGGCCCTTTGAATATGCGGGAATATTCTGTTAAGTGTTTTATTTTTGTATTGATTTATTTGTAACAAAATATAAGGGATCAAGAGTTTTCATTTGTTCATTTTGTTACGATTTAATGTATTCGTGAATATATTTTTGTTTCTTGGTCAGTTTAAAATTTAAATATAATGAAATTATAAATTATCTGTTTACTATGGAAGCTAGGTGTTGACGTTTTTTTTATATGCAGTAAATTATATTTTTACCTTGGTATAAGTTTCGTTGCGTAGTAAAAGCATCGAAATACCCAAATATATTAGCTTTTTACATGCGTAATTCGAGTTATTCACATAATTTTCTTATCAAAATTTCAATAGTCAACAAACACGAAGATATTTAACACCTAGTCAAAACTATTCAGATAACTTCAAAATATACCTACAACTGGAATCAAAAATACACATCTTAATCCCTAACATCCATCAGTACTTCACTCTAAATACCAACATTTTGCTTTGTAAAACAAAATTTTTATGTTCCAGCCATACATCAAACGTAGACATCTTTTTAAACTGAAAAATTCCTCAAAGTGATGAATGAATTTGCTCTAGATAACGCTTATCCATGTTAATAGACACATAAATATTAAAAAATATGGTTTTAAATCATTCTCTTTGATTGAACAAATAGCTTTTGGAATGTTCAAAGAATTGTGATGTCTTTAATGTGAGTACGGGTAATCTTGCATAATTATTGAAGTAGTTCTGTCTGTGTGTCTTGTTATATATTTGGAAAGGAATATTTATGTCTCGAAAACCTTGAAAGTGATAGAGTAAGTGAGAGAAAATCGTGTCAGCACATGTGACATGCCTTCACGGATCTGTCAAACGTGAAATTTTAAATCGTTAATTTTTCTGGAATTTACTCATTTTGCGTATCCACTACGTAATTTTCTGCCTAATTATTCTCTAGGAATGCCTACAACGTATGTTCACAAAAATTATATAGGTATACTTAAGTGAGGCTTAAGTAAATAACCCTTAATTCACTCGAATACACTTATAATACAAAAGTTGTATAATATAATAATTAATAGTGTAACGAATTCCAACAGTACCCAAAAAATGTTTCAGAAACATCATCATTAGTAACATAAAATATTATATTTAAGTATTCATAAATCTATTATATTTTTGTAAAATACAACACAGGGAAACATGAAAAACGTGGTTACCGACCTACAACCAGAAAATGTCCAAACGCCTACAAACAAATTAATTTCTGGGATATTTACATGACCGACATTTTAAGAGATTATATTCTGACGTCAACATATAGGTCGGAATCTATTCATGAACGTATGAATCCCTGTAATATTATAAGTTTTGTCTGTTTTATTTGTAACTTTCTAACATTTGACTGACCGGTTGGTAGTGGCCCTGCCTTCCAAGCCAGAGGTCGTAGGTTCGATTCCCACCCGGGGCAAATATTTGTGTGATGAACATAGATGTTTGCTCTGTGTCTGGGTGTTACATAAAATTATATATACGTATGTTTATCAGCCATCTGGTTTCCATAACACAAGCGAAAGCTTAGTATGGGATTTGATCGTGCCGTGTGTGAAAATTGTCCTGAAACATTTATTTATTTATTTAAATGCCTAGTTCTTAATACAGGTGTAGGTGCTATAAAGCGTCGCAAATAGGCCCTTGTAGACGTGCCTATTTAGTTTAAATCCTGTAGATAGACAACAAAAACACAAAGCATATGTAGTGACTTAGAAATTATTATACAATACTCTATCTATTTTCTACAATGAATAAATCCATTTTAATTCGTTAAAAGGTAACAATAAAATATTTTCAATCAGTAATAATTGAGCAAAAATGTCTAAATGCTTAAACAAGGACCACTTCGATCTAACGATACAAAGCAACGAATAAAGGATACTAAACAACCCTTTGTATCGAGTATACATAATAAGTAATTATCGTCTAATACTCTAGTGTTTAGTTTAATTAAACAATAGAATTACGTAAGTGAAAAATAAATACAGAATGTTTCATAGATCGACACGATAATTTACTTGTAACTGAACTTTAGAACACAAAGAAAAATAATAAACTTAGAAAAACAGCAAATGATAACCTAGGCTTTCAAAAAATCCTTAATAAAAGAAGTTTAACTCGAGATGAAAATATGTTTTATATAACATTCGTATTATTCAATGAAGCCTTGTGTGTTATTATAACAACCATATCTAGACGTCTAGGACTAAACATCTGCCACAAATAATAATATCTCACAAATAATCAATTAGTACTTACTAACGATCACATTTCCGCAGGATATTAATGTTTACACGGTTTCCTTGGTACGTTGGCTAAACTTCAATACGAATTAGTCATTCTGTTAGCAATTCGAATATTTTCATTTTATTTCGACAAATTAGCGGCCTGTCTCCTTGTGTCACAAATAAGAAAATGTTGAATTTGTACGCGACTTGTTTTACATTTAGATATCAGTTTGGAATTTAGTGTTTGGTCAAGAAATTGTTGAAAATAATGGGTAAATAGCAAAATTTACGTATGAAAAATGCCGACTCTAAACAATATTTTGTACGTGTCTCTTAACTATTTTACAGTAAGTTTTTGAATTAGTCAATAAATTATCAGTATAGAATGAAACTTGAGGTATAAGAAAATCTACGCTAACCAGAACGTGAAAATAACATCCATCTTGCTTCATAGGGAAACCCCAATAAATTCAAGTAGATGAAACTAATATTAATATCTATTACATCAAATATAATTCCAATGAGTAATAACCTATAAATCTATGAAACTGGGCCAATCCTATGTGATTCAGAATATCACATCTGTCGATTACCGATTTATTAAACAAACAACACAAAAATACGATCAAGCGTGTTTATAATTTTGTCGTAATTTGATTGATTCGTTTCTCAATTGATTTAGCTTAGATATTTTTTCGTTAAAAGGTTATACAAATGTTTCTTTGAGTGGGTAGTAAAGCAAAAACACATTAGAGTTATTTACAAAAGATGTTATTCAATGTAACACTGTTTGTTTTCAAAAAGTATTTCGAAATTTTCCAGAAAATACAAATCTTCTTTAATAAATGAATTTTTAAGTAAACGAGTTCTTTGGTTGACAAAATTTGTTATTTTAACTGTCCTACAATAATATTTCATGTTTTGTAAACATAATTAAGGCCAACGTTTTTATTTATACTCCATTTTATTTTTATAGATTAAACAAACAAATTTTCAACACCAAGTTGGTGAAGAATTTATAACACTGTAACAGAAACTCAAACAAAATTCAAACATTTATTTATTTAGATTTCTCCTAGACGCACTTTTGAATCGTCATAACATAGTTTTTCATTTACCACCTATATATTAGGATTAGTGTAAATTAAATTATTTTCTATTTAAATATTACTAACCCAAATAACGCGTAGATTGTCTTTACACGTTAAAATATCACTACATAGTATAAAACAAAGTCGCTTTCTCTGTCCCTACTCCCTATATGTCCCTTTGTATGCTTAAATCTTTAAAACTTCGCAACGGATTTTGATTCGGTTTTTTTTTAATTGATAGAGTGATTCAAGAGGAAGGTTTTAGTATATAATTTATGCCGTTTTTGATAAAGCGGGCGAAGCCGCGGGCGGAAAGCTAGTTAATAATAAAACCTATAAATATTTATAACTACATTTTTGCCAGAATATATTATGTACCATATTTATGATATCACTTAAATTTGGTATATTCTTGAAAATAAATATAATTTGAATTGGAATGATTCTAACCATCCAATTCTTTTTGAATTCCTCGCTTCTTCGCAACAAATGTTATAGGTACCACAGATATACTTACATATTACAGACATTAAATTAATCATTTCACAGGTATTGAAACGTCAAACTAATTAACCAAGGTACTCTAACCTTCATGGCAGCCAACAATATGATTCCAGCAACATCTGGAGCCAAATTGTACGTGACAAGGTGATGGAGATGCGTTTAAGTACCACCATTAAATAGTCACATTAACGTCTCTATTTAAATTATTGATGCTTTTTATTATTTGTATTTTGGTTTACATTATTGGCTGTTAGATTTAATAGATATTGGAGTACTGGATAAAATATATAACAGACTAACAAGTTCAACTACTGTCTCGTAGGCCGTAGATATATAGGTATGTATTGAGATCTTTAAGTGAATTATTTTGTTTTTTCATTGAATTAAATTTGAGGAAATAATAATGTTATTCGATATATTTTTCAGGATTCACTTTTCCGTAGTATCCTGCTTTCTATATAGGTAATTATTAATTAATTAATGGTATAACAGTTCGTTAACACATATCTACTTTATGAAAAGTTTCAAGCTAGACCCAAGATAATTTATTCAGAAGGCTTTTTTGACTGGGAAATCAACAGTTTTATATAAAAACCCTATACAGACAATGAAGCCAGATAAATTTCTTCGTGAAATATCATATACAGAACCCTACAATCGTCATGTCCTCATAACCATAGTAAATTCACAAGTTAAAATAATTTTCATAGAGATAAACTGAAAATTCGCATTCCTTACCCGACCCACTTGGCATACGACTTTCAAAGCTGTCATTTAGTTTCCAAGATCTTAGGATAAAAATGTTCATTGAGTACATCCTTTATGATTGTAAAAAAATTCCATAATTTCATTCTAAGTACTTTTTAATGTTCGGTGTGATTGCTAAACAGATACAAACAACTCCTGTTAGGTATGACAACGAGTACCTATCTAATTTATCGTTTATAATATAACGATTATACAGGGTGTAATCGTTAAGTGTGCACAGGCGATTATTCCGTAACTATTACAGATATCAAAAAACTTTAAACTGATATCGAAAGTACTTAACCTAATGAGTAAAATGGCCATAATAAATTTTTAAAAATAATACGAGAAATATCTAAAAAATTAACTTTAAACCCTCCCATACATTTAGTATGAGATATGAATATCCCATGTACATGGGTTGATCCAAAAGTAATGATAATCAATATTAAACAAGGTCATTACAGTTAAAATAATTATGTATTTCTCTAGATAGTCTTCTAACTAGATAATATACTTCGATATTTTTTTTCCTTAACTTAGAAAAAAAAAACTTTGACTTCATCTACAAAAACCCCTCAAAATCGGCCATCACTTCGCTGTCGTCTTAAAATTTCTTGTATCGACGGTGTTTCTTGTGCCGAGGTAAGAGATATAATTAACTAGGAGCTAGATCTTACAAACAGGGTGGGTGTTCAAGCATTTTCAATGCCGATTTTTGATTGGCAGCCATCGCAACTGACGCTTTGTGATCTGGTGCGTTGTCTTGGTGAACCAACATTCAAGACCGAAGTTTGCCATGTCTCTTTTTCTTACTAACCTACCCGCAATCTTTTAATTTGGTCTGTGTAGTAAGAGCCCTGTGTAGTAGTGGCTACCTTCTTAAAATATTCCACATTTCTTCAGCGTCCCAAAAAACTACGGCTTTAATCTATCCCACTAATTTTCACTTTGAAAATCTTCACCGTCACTTTGGAAGCTCGCATCCAGGCCATTGATTGTTTCTTGGTTTCAGCATAAACATGGTGAACCCAGGTAACGCCCATGGTCACAAATCGTGACAAAAAATTATCCTGATCTCATTAAAAATTTAGAAATTCACCCTCTAAATGTCGAATCGTTGTTTCTTCTTTTGTCGGGAAACATTCTGGCTCGCACTGTTCACATTAAAATTAATGTTAATACTTGGAAACGTGGCCTGTAGATATAATTTTTTTGTGATAACTTAGTGATTACATGAGCAAGCATAAAACATTTATTTTATATTTTTATGTGCACAGGAAATACCCAATTATCATTACTTTTGGATCAACCTATACATTTAATATGAAAGATTTTAGCTTTTTTTTTGTTTTTTTGGTTTTCTGCTTTAATTACTTCGCAAATTTGTAGGGAAGTTCATTTAGAAACTGTAAATAGACCTCCTCATTGTATTGCACAATAAGGACGTCACTTCGAAAATCTACTATGAATACAAAATGTATGGGAAATAAATTGTATGGGAGCGTTTAATGTAACATTTTTGGTTATTTCTCGTTTTATTTTTAAAAATTTATTATGGCCATTTTACTCATTAGGTTAAGTACTTTCGATATCAGTTTAAAGTTTTTTGATATCTGCAATAGTTACGGAATAATCGCTTGTGCACACTTAACGATTACACCCTGTATATATAACGATTTAGCATCAAATAATTTTATCTAGAAATGAAATATTGTTCTGTCCTTATTTTCAGCTTCGAATATAATCCATACTAATATTATAAATGCGAAAGTAACTCTGTCTGTCTGTCTATTACTCAATCACGCCTAAACTACTGAACCAATTTTCATGAAATTTGGTATGGATATATTTTGATACCCGAGAAAGGACATAGGCTACTTTTTATCCCGGGAAAATGACGCAATCCCGGATTTACCCGAAATGACCCACGGGAACGGGAACTACGCGGGTTTTTCTTTGACTGCGCGGGTGAAGCCGCGGGCGGAAACCTAGCAGGTATGCTATATTTTATTGTTTTTCCAAAGTGGAACCGCGACGAGCAGCTAATTGTAAAACACATAGTTGATACAATAGACCTTCATAAGAAACGTAAGCTTGCGTCTAAGTCAGATATATAGTATATTTCACTCCAGTTCCAAAATATGGAGGCGCAGAAATAATCTGGGACATGTCATAGTAAAGCGGCCAAGAATGTCACATCAAAATTATACATCCGTTCTACAGCTGCCGTGGGACTGACTGATATACAGAAGTTTATATTTGATTAATACGATATTAAATTGTTTGAAAGTAAAGAAATTGTGAAATTGTCTAGACTTGACTATTTGTTGCGTGTTAAGGGGATATTTTTAACTAGAGAGAATATAGATTTTAGGGATTCTGTATTTAATTTTGCATTAATCGCATGTAGTATTGAATAAACCTTCGGTATATTATGTAGAAATCTTTAGTGAATCATTTGTCAAGTCAAGTACGTCTTATCAATCCGTATTTAAAGTTTTTCAGTTTCTCTCTTTTGTATCACATTCTTCTAAAATTCATGGCATTTGGTTGAAATTTCAATGACTTCTTATTGAAATTAATAGTTCCATCAACATAAGCGTTACATCTATATAATTATTAGCCTTGAAATCAGTACTTTCAAGTAAAAGTTATTGAAAAGACCAATATCTCTGTGTATTAGGTCTAATTTTAGGTCTAGGCGCTGAATATTAAATACGCATTTGATATCATGCCACGTGGCTTTTAACATGATTTACTTGTATGTACGAATATTGTCCTTGAATATAAAATAGATACAATATAATTTATTGAAAATATTACGTTTTTAACTACTTATATTCTATGTAATGTTCATTTTGTTCATAAATCGTATTTTATGTATTTTTGTAGTCATTTTACTCAAGATAAAGAAACTATTTTGTCGAGTATCTATGCAAATCCTTACGATTCGATCACCTAAATTATAAAATGTACATACATTGTATAAAATCTGCAAGGACTTCAAATTTGCAATTTTTAGTACATGTTTAAAAACGACGATTTAAATTTTAGCACATTTACATACGTAATAGACACTGCATAAAAACTGCATATTCTATGTAACATGAATATCTGTAATAGAAGCCAAATATCCAGAATACGTGCGAACAAACTCATGAAGTGTTCATAATATTAAATATATTCACAGAAATTTGGCTCGGACATCTAAAATGAAAAACATCAATAAATTTCATAATGATCACAACTGCTTGCTACTTATGCGGTGCCGTAATAAATAGAGCTGGCTTAGCTGTGTCCACTGTCGAACGGGACGACACGACACGACGGAGTTGTCGTGACACGTTATGTAATTGAAACCGTGTTAGACTAGCGTGATAATTGCTCTAACTATAGCAAATAATGTGTATTTTACGGTGATTTCTGACTATATAAAGCAAAAGAAACTGCAGACGTTTGCTTAAATATGAAAGAAAATTAACCAAGGATTTTATTAGTTTATATTTTTCTCTTCACGCGCAATTAATTTGCACAATTGCGCATATACAATCTATAAAAAAGTTGGTGTATTGGAAACAAACTCTCCTAATTAATTGTGTTTAAGGTTGAATTTAAATTTTGAACGCGAATATTCTAGAAAAAAATATTATTTGCGAACGGTGTCATAAATCATAGAAGCTTTCATAACCATGAAGGTTTTATAACACATCCGCTTTCCAAGTTTAAAACCTTGTGAGTTTTATTTCTTCAAATAAATTAATAGTTTTATTCTTCACTTTCATTTTAAATATCATTTAAGTATTTAAAAGTTTATTCTCATACAAGTTATAAAAGTTTAGACAGCTAAATAAGTTCGCCTACGAAACAATGGCATTGTCTGTAGCGCTCCAATATCGAACGATCCGTAGCTAACGCGTAGCACTTCGTAGCATCGTTTTACTCACCAATACAATAGCAATATAATGACAATTAATTATCTACATGTATAGTGTTATCTATGGATAGAATATGGAATGTCGTACTCCCGCCATTTTGAATTTCAAACACCAAATTTAATTACCGAGCACTAGCACTACACTGGCCACAAACAATTTTTTTTCTTCTTTTTTTAAAATTCGAATTCCAGAGGACCGCTCTCCGGTACGCGCGAAAACCAACTAGACGGTTGAATCCGTCCTGCGTAGTAACATGCACCTTAGTATTTATTTATATATTTTATTATAATTATATACCCATAATATATTTTCCGGATTTCGACAAGTGTGTTGCTCGTTGAATTATGTCGCGCTTGCCCTTTCTTAAGGTTTTTGTATAAATAGTTAGTGGTCAGTGTTTCCTGATGTTTTATCATTAAATTAACGTATTTCATTAGATGTAGCATATTTTGTGTTATAATAATAGAAGTGACATTCTAAATGAGATGTTGGATACTGTGTTAATTGAATAATTGGGTAATCCATACTAATATTATAAATGCGAAAGTAACTCTGTCTGTCTGTCTGTTACTCAATCACGCCTAAACTACTGAACCAATTGGCATGAAATTTGGTATGGAGATATTTTGATACCCGAGAAAGGACATAGGCTACCTTTTAATGCGAAATATGTACCACGGGCGAAGCTGGGGCGGACCACTAGTATAGGTTCGTTCCTTTAGGTTTTCCTTACATAGGAATGAACCCAGGATGTGAACTTAAAAGACTATCTTGTTGTATTTTAGAAGAAATACTTACTATTTTTCACACAAATAATCATTATGGGAATCGAACCTAGAACCTCTCAGTTCTACGTGTAGCGAAAACGCGATTTAATAAAGTAAATTAGCTAATTACGTACCTATACTGTACATTATTAAATAATGTTAATAGTATCAAGATTTTTTTTTTAATATAGGCATTTTACCGAGCTTCAAATGGAACATATTTAAGAGCATATTTTCATGCATATAAAAATCTCTTTTGAACCATACAAAACGTGGCCATTATCCTACTTCATTTCGCTTTCCTGTAAAAATGTGGATATCCATGTGGTTCTAAAAGAATGTTTTTTTTGTTCTAGGTATATTAGCATGTGAAAATTATAGTTTAGAGTTTCCATTTTCTTTAGAGAAAAAACATATGTAGCCGAATATAAAATCTTAACCACAACATTTCTTGAAGTCGATGAAAACAACTATTGAAAATTTAATTTTAATTTATCTGAGAAGAAACGTAAAAGTAGGTACTGCAAAATATCACGCTCTATTGTAAAATATATCCAATTAATTTGAAATACCTACACAATTTCACTTCTTTATTCGTGCAATCAACTTTACTTGAAGTGGAGGCATGATAAACTATGTCCTTAAATCATAAATATAAATTTAAATATATCGCACACATTTAACTTTCTACATTTTATTTAAAACAATCTTTATAAAATGTGACGCAATACAAGATTCTATTTGCATATGCAATTTGCAATTTGGATCGGGGAAATTGATAGAAATGGCGCCTGTGAGTCACTTGCGACGTAATTTTTAGAGTTCAGTATCGAAAGGGTATAAACTGGACCCTATAAATAACACAGAATACGCTCTCTGTCTTCTTGTCTGTCCGTCAGTCAACAGGCTATATTTCATGAAGCGTGCTTGATAGACGGTTAAATTTTTCAGATATAATGTATTTATATAATAAAAACTCGAGATAGAGTAATGGTTCGCGCTGTCATAAATTGGATGAGTGACCATTTTTTGCAGCTGCTCTTTAGCTTATGTGTACGCAGTACGGAACCCTTAGTGTCGAGTCCGACTCGTACTTGACCAATTTTTAATATTTTTTCATATTGAAGCGATGCCAAGTGACATGGCGCTATGAACAGCTGTTGGGTATCTTGTGGGTATGTTAACTAGATCGTTATTACAAGAAAAATAAATTTTTCGTGTGATTCGAAATGATAGCTACGACATTACCCTATATGCCTATGTTACGAAGCCTGTAGTGTGTAGGATCTTGAATAAAAAGGAAAACCATAGGAAATTTAAGTAAATAGGTAAAGCATAAGTTATTTCAACTCAATATGAAATTTTCCAAACGGCAATTTCCCCATCCTTAAACTTTCAGTTTCAAATAAAAAGAAAAACTTTAAAAAATTCGTGAATCTAAATATATTTTTATTGAGATGTCATTAAACTATTAAATTCTACTTCTTTAACGTTAATGGATCACTCTCAAGAATCCTTCCATTATTTTTATGTGTTTACCCATTTCTATGTACAATTTCAGAATCTTGAATACTTTAAAACCATAACATAGGTTCCACACACATGCTATTTTGCATCTGTGCTACAGATACAATAAAATAATATTCTTTGATATCCTTCTTCTATTTTAATATTTAGCAAAACCTGAACACAATCTGCGCTAAATTCATATTTATAACGTTACAAAACATATTCTATAAAATGACAGAAATTAATACATCTTCATTAAAACTAACATAATAATCTATTAAAACGTGCTAAACTATTCCTGGATGACACCCAAACCTTCAAACCTTTACACTCGTAAATTACTTACTTCCATGCTATTTTCTCTGTATTTCATATAAATACAACGATCTGCTGAAATGGGGTACTTGACCTTGTACAATATGCTTCAATGAGAATTTATTGAAGCAATAAAAACGGAAAATCGACTTTTTACTGGTTATGAGGCGTTTGACAGGTGCCACGTTGATGGCGCGTAAAATTTAAATTGCGGCTGGATGATTGGTCGTAGGTAAGGTCGTAGGCGTAATATATTTGGTTTTCAAAGGTATGTTATTCTTTTAAAAGTTGTATGTATTTCCTAGCACACTGCACGGCAAATGTTGTTCGGCCAGCACACTCTAATCACCTTGCGGTTTGAAATATACTTATGACCATTTGAGCCTTTTTCAGACACTGCAGCCTTTTTCCTTTGCATAAAATTAATGGACTGCTATTAGTAGCTTATGCTGTTTCCTAATAGTTTATGACGACTTTATTAAAATAAGTCACATAAGTTAGTTCTAAATATAAATAAAGAAATAAGAATATAGGTACCTACATAATGTTTTTCATTTGGTCCTTGATACACCATCGTGTAAAAATATTATGTACTATTACGCCTATGTGATATAGATAACGAAAACATTAATTTGTGTTTATACACGAGCCCTTGATAACCTTGATCTATTATTAAAAAGTAATAAACCCATTTCAAACGTAACCAGAATATAAATATCAATGTCCTCCTATGATGGGATCATAGGGCGGATGCTTTTCACATCCGTTTCAAAGATCGATTTTTCACGGTCAGCTAAGTTTGTCATAAGCCTTTCTACCGATAAACCTTAACTACTAAATATAGGTTAATTCACAGTGTAATCTGTTTTGTTTTTAAATAATATAATTGTTGATTTGTGCTACGGATCGATGTGGTCACGACAAAGTCAATAAAGAAAAAGTATCGTAATGTGTTTTGAATCAATAAATAGTATATAACAAAGTCGCTTTCTCTGTCCCTATTATGCTTAAATCTTTAAAATTAAGCAACGGATTTTGATACGGTTTCATTAAGAGGTTTTATAAATAGAGTGATGTTTTAGTTTATAATTTATTAGGTTTTAGACAGAGCGGGCGAAGCCGCGGGTAAGCTAGTAGTTTATAAAAGTCATTTGATAAATACCACCCAAAGATCCATCAACAAATATATATTTATTGCAAACGACCCGTGACTCACGTATAGGAATATAACGTCGCCCACACAACACTAAACATTATTTTACATTATACATGCTCAGCTCAACCCTCTCTAAATAAAATACATTATGTTAAGAATTTTATTTGAATGCTCCTATCACATTTTTTTATTCATTGCTAATTGTGGATGTGGATGAATCGCGGACATGTGTTACTTTTATATTAAAACGATATTATTATAACGTGTGTTATAATATATAAGTTCAATCGTTGCTAACTGCTATATTGTTTTATATTTGACAAGGTTGAAATTGATATTTTAAATTTTATGTTGCTAACTTCAGCCTGTACCTTCGGGTGGATGAAAAGAATCTGTTAGTATGAAATAGGAATGTATTCGACAGATATTTATTTTAAAAGTTTAATATTATCAAGAATCACGGTTTCTGGAATTTCAATTTCTGAGCCAGAAGTATAATAAATAATATTTTATAAAATAAACGGAAAATTAAAGAGACGAAAAGCACAAATTCTGCCCAAATATGTCATCGTAATTCATCGGTCATTCATCCTAAAGTCTGCTGTTGCCACCTCTTTTCCTACCGGAAACTAAAATCTACATTTATATTCTAAATGTCCTAGGTATTTAGTAATTCTAAACGAATGAGAGTAGGTGCATTTGATCTGAATATGCACCAGCTGTTTGTCAAAACGTCATGCAAATAACAAATATGTGACAACTGACAAGTTGTTATGTTGTTGTTTTAATTTGTTTTTCGACTAGGTAGGTATCATGTGGTATCATTTGGGTATCATCAACAGAAAAAGAATTGTAGTATTTATAGGTATATTCAAATAAAAATAATATGTTGGACGTGTTGGACCCTATATGAACATCCATTTTTATTGTATACCAAATCGTTTTATGACCCCGCGAGACAGGCTGTGCCTAGTGCGGGGTCCGCTGTCATAATCTGTATATACTTTAATAACCTTCTTTTGACAAATAAATATAATTTTATTTTATTTTTTTTATTTTTATATATTCATAAGGTGTGTGAAGTAGGTAATGATTATCTTCATTGTAGTTTATATTTTATGTTCTGTTACCAGGCTAGAGGAATCTCCTATTAATATTATTATCTACATTTTGTTTTATTTGCCTGTTACAAATCCCAGTAATAAAACTTTAACTAGTATAACTATAACAAAGTTTGAAGATCCAATAATATTCATGTACTTTTCCACTAAAAACAGCATCTAATGTTATAAAAAAATATATATATATATAAAATGAAATCGCTGCCTTGAACTTAATCCTTGCATCAGTTCAAATATTAACCATTTATAATACCAAGAAAATAAAATAAAATAGGAATATTATGACATTTATAAATAACAAAATTCCTACACCTGTCCTCATAAAACATTTAGATGATGACGTCAGCTCGCTAAAAATACACTTTATATTATTGAGCGTCAAAATATAAGTTTTTAAATTGGTTTAATTTCAAATTATATTTATAGGGTAATTCATTTTGTTCAAGGATACCTAATTGTTCAATATAATTTATGAAGTATAAAAATTTTATGATGAAATACCTATGTAGGTAGAGCAAGAGTAGTTATATATAGTCAATATACGGATCCAAAATAGTTCAAAATATAAAACAAATAAGTACTAAAACTAAATTAACCCTATTATAATTATTCACCTTTTACGAATATGAATTATTATTTATTATTGATGGACGGTAGTAGAGTTTACTATCTGCAGGCGACCCTCGATCGTCTTTGCCGATTATGACATAAAAAAACATCCGAAAAAGCTACAATAAAACAAGAGATGATATGAAAATCTAACAAAAAATCGTATGAGGAAGCTTTCATTTTTCATAAGCTATGAAACGTATTCCACGCCATCTATGTTGTCAATCACAAAACACTTAATGCCATGTTGTGCATAATAGTGATTCTTCAAACTATTCATAGATGGCGCTGATTATAAAAATAACTTCACAGGGGGATCATGCGTGAAATATTAAATTAATAATGCATAATAATAAAACATATAAAGGAAATGCAATTACATGATATTCAACACGAATTAAACGGTTAACCACAAGGATCAACAACAGGGTTTTATCAAAGCATTCCTTTGATCATGGGTTCATTATACAAACATACCCATAACGAATCTTTTAAGATCACTCTGTTGAAACCGTGGCTGATATAGCTCTGAAAATATTTAATTGATACCGCTGTTATTTATTCCTATATCAAATATATTGAATATAATAGGTATTAGTTTAAGAACGTTGTCATTTTAATTAATAAGTAGACGAACTTACCTTCTAAAAACTGTCTTGTAGGTAGTCGTAGAGAAACTTTTAACGACGAAGCGTAGGCCGAGTCGATGTACCAACAGGGGTCGCTGGAATCGCCCAGTCTCTTTCCGCTTCCTCTGAAATAATTTAAAAGAAATTAGGTGTCTTTTCATAGTCTTTTAATTCTAATACCGATCTTATTCTATTGAACAATCAAAAAACCACTAAGACCCATAAAACTGTCACATACGTACGATTTCATATCTTTAAATATTTTTTGGTAGACATAATAATTATAAGTAGTTATAAAACAATCTTTATTTTTAAGAGCGATCTCTCGATTGATTACCCTTACATTCATGAAATCAAAGCTTAACCTACAGCTGCCTTTAGAGCTTTCAAACATGTGTGAAACAGCTGTATAAATTGACGGTAACAAAATTAAAAGCAAACTTTATATGCCTGTAATTCATTATTTAACAAATTGTCCCATTGTTTAAATCACCAAATAAAAATACTACGTTCTTTGTTCCACATAATTCATGATTTATATCAGCAAATAGTGAATAATCATGCTAAAAGAATTCTTATCTGTCTGGAAAGGCTTTTACGTCATCCAAAAAAATTAATGGCACTTTCATTCGAAGTATTATCATGGCAGCGATTCAGATATCATAAATACACTTGTTACTACACTCTTTTTATTTTCATTAGCTTCATTATATTACGTGTCGAGTTTTGTATAATATCCGCTCGAATTTAATAAGATAAATTTATTTTCGGAATTACGCATCTACCGCTATTTTGTCTAACTTTGCTATTTATTCCTCTTTGTTATTTTTGAGTCTAAATATAATTTCTACAAACTTTGTATATAGCGTTTTGTTCTTTTATAATAATAAGATTTATTTATTTTATAAGCAATCTTTAATTCATATTTCCAGTGGTCATTTAACAAATTGGCAGATACATATAATATTTAAACATGTTTTATTGTCATAACTTTCATCGTATTAGCAACAAAACACCAAACGCATACAGGTTATGAATGTCAAAACAAAACAGTACGGGCTCAAAAGTTAGACATAACGGTCGTGCAAGCTCAAAACCTCATATTTACCCTGAATCCATATTGAATTTCATCTATAGTAACACGTAAAAAGAGTTTTATAGCGATAATTCGCGAAAGAAAGCCATGAAAAATAAAAAACTACATGTTGCGACCGTTCATATGTCAAACTGAACTATTTTCGGACTACCAAGTTCATGTTGCTGAGCATAAATATCTCTGAATATCGTTTCAGGCGTTTATGTGGATCTTTTCAGACGGTTGGAGTATAAGTTCAGATGCAATCGTGTCACGATAATAGATGGCGCTGTTTATGATCAAGAGTTTCTGCGAATTTCCGCTAGATGGTGTTAGTACTGCATCTTTTGAAGACTAGTATTTAAAAAAAATTAAGAAAACTAAAAACGAAAAGGATTACTTTTTTCTGTTACACTAATTGTATATTTATGGTCAACGTCAAGTACATAAAAACTACTGACTCTATAAGAGAAAAAATTCTCCATACAATCAAAAGAATTTTCAAAATCCGCTCAATGGTTTTCCCATGTAAGAGGAACAAACCTTCATACCTCCATCCATCCTAATAAACTTTCACGTTTATAATACGTAATTGCAATAATAACATGATAAGCGCTTCATTTCATAAACACCTATGTTGATTAATGATTAGAAAGGTTAATAGTAGTACCTAGTTGTAGGTAATCAAATACCACACGTTCGTAGTAAAATCTAGTAATAATTTACATATTTTATGTTTCTGGATTAGTCACTTGGCTAGGGATTAGCAGATAATGAATTGTAAATTACCCACAAATAATCCATGTTGGTGAAATAACTGCATCCACGTATAAGTGTTGGTACAGGTGTTTCCTCATTCATGAATCAGTTTTGACTTTTTAATCCCCTCGTAAAAAAATAACTCTATTTTTCTCTTTATTTACTCTACTAGATACAGTATTACAATCCCTTATTGTAATACTGTTACTAAGAGTTGAAATAAGTTAGAATGTACAATCGAATAAACTTTACTCCTATTTGGTCTTACACAGAGGTAAAACCTGCATGAAAGAATCGCAATATCAGATTAGTTCTGTATTGTAATAGAATTTTATCTATACTTAGGTACATATACATATTAATATTCATAACTATGTATCTCTTTTTCAATCCATACATACACCATACAATTTTTAATGAAGCTTAATTGCATTTTATTTATTTTCTGATTTGATATCTCTTTTTATCAAGCTAGGTTCAAGAAAAGTGATTTTATGTTCCCACCAAAGCTTTCCCTTTCTATTTCATTCAAAGATCAGTAGTTTCATTCATTAATTAGTTTTACCAGCTACATATAATAAAATCACTTCCAATACTTCATTGTTAATACCACTAATAATATATAATCTCCCATCATCTCACATTGTCAGCATGGTGGCAATTTGCCCAGTAATTGATTATATTACTACATTCATTTGTTAGCAATTAACACATCAATTAATTATGAAATTGTATGAATGAAGATTGCTGACATAAGACCTTTGTAATGTAGGATTATATTGTCACAGTTGGCAGCGAACAGAATGTAAGGATGTTAAAAAGAAATAGACTTCTACCACAGCTTCTACTATTAAAATAACTGAAAGATATCGGAAATGCTCTCCCACACATTTCTGAATTTTTAGATTGCATTGTGCATGACATGCAGAAATATACTTAGTTTTACATGGTTTTACCACGTTCCTAGTTCGCGCTCGTCATCCGATATTCATTTCTATCTAAAGAATCGTAAATCGTACTTTGCATATGAAAAACTAAAACTTATTAAGGTTTATAACGTACTATATAACTAAATAACTAACTATATAACTAAACGAGCATCGAAATATCTCTTAGTTCGGTTAAGATTAAGATAAAATCCGTGGATTAAATTCGTAACGATATGACGTGATGCCGGCAATTTCACAGACTTTGAAAACAAAATTCTATAAAACGAAAGAAGATGACGTATATTTTACATATTATTATCATGTGTGGTCTAAAAACCTAATTCCAATGAGGTACTTATTACATAACTCTAATAATTTGGCAATAGATTATATTCGTAACTGTAAAACAACACTTATACTGTACAAAACGATAAATAAACGGCTAAACATTATACATCAAAAGATTACCCTGACCCACGCAAATATTTGCAAATATTCTCAGGATGACTAGATAAACGCGTAGGTTTCAATAAACAACTTTTGTAATTATTTAACAGTATAATAATTGATTTAATGCTTCCTATACTTTACGATTCGGTTTTTGTGGTTCGCAGTCGGTATCTAGTTTAATTAAAAACAACGTAATTTCCGATGTGTGTTGCCAGATGGTACGGCTTTGACGGGATGGTATCGCTTTTTTTATTTGAAAACGAATTCCCGCTTTTTTCTGTACGTAGAAATTTTGATAATTCCTATTACAATCACATGGGATTACATTTTTGAATATTTTAAACAAATAATACACTAGGTATTTAAAAAGTCTGATAACGATCTCTGCTTTAATTATTTAATTTTAATTGTTTAAAATGAATCAGGTTCAATTAAATAAGTTATAAATTAAAAAATGATTTTTTTTTTATTGAAACATTCACAATACAAAAAATTATATTCTTATAATAATTATATTTTTATTTCTATTCCTAATTTTAATATTTGCAAGCATTGTTAAAATTCATTATTTAATTAACTAGGTACCTATGACTGGTATCTACCACACAAATAGAAAGTAATAATGCATACGTTATTACAATATACATATGCTCACTAAATCACTCTCGCTCTATTTTACATCGTAATTAATAACGACGAAGCATAACAAACAGAATAAATACAATACAACATGTCCGACAATATAAAGACACTAATGCACTAAGGATAATAATACTCTTACGAACTATTGAACTAGTATAATATTGATTATTTTTTGAAGGTAACCCTTTTTTCCTGACCAGATATAAGCACCCAATATGCGAAATAGGGAAAAAAGCAGCAACACTCGTTCTAATACAAATAAGAAACTTATTTCCTTATAACCTCTTTTATCTAGTGGCTTACCAACTTCATTGTTATTTTTGTGTCAAAATATTTATGTAAAAGTAAAACTTAAAAGTTACAGTACGTACTGTCTAGCCAGGTATATTTTTATAGTTAGATGTTCCCAAAAACTAGGTAAGTACCTACTGTTCACAATCCCTACCGTATTTTGAAAAATTCTACTTTTCTTTTCTACTCAATAAAATAATAATACATACGTAAAAGTAAGTTTCGAATAAAATTATGCAAAGAGACAATAAAATATTAATAAATAAATTCATAAATTCTCTAAGGCTCTATTCCCGCCTACGGCACTCTACGGTTTCGTAGCGCGCGTAGTGAAAGAAAAACCCGCATAGTTCCCATTTTTTACTTGCTCATCATTTATTTATTTTTTCTTACTCACAGGTACAAATACATTTATTGTAATCAACATATTTATTGTAATTAGTGTTTAAATAATTGGGTCATTAAAATAATTGATCTCTATGTCTGTGGCACTAGGTATCTAAATAAAATATTTTGGCGCAACTAAAGACGCAGATCTAATGACGAACTTAGTTTATATTGTAGATTCATGTAAATCTTGATAAATTACTTTTCATTCAAACTCATATATACATACATACATACGTAAGATACTCTATATATCTTTTTGAACAAGTATTTAAAATGCCCATAAAATAATCAGCTAGACTAACCAGCTTAACACTGACACTAGAACTAAAAAAGCTCACCAATTTATCGAGTTCTTTGGTTATTTTATTAATTCACCAATAAGACAAATGCTTAAATTACTTTGAACCAATTCGAATCACACCTCGTCTATCAAGCCTCATAAATCGAGTGTTGCCAGCATAAAAATACCTACCTATCAATCTGACGTCACATTGCTCAAGAAATAATTTAATTAAAATAAGAGGGAATGTTAAAAAGCGAGTTTATACTCTGATTGGTGGAGGCAGGTGGCCTGGCACGCCGCCCGCTATGATTGACAATCGTAGGCAATTACTGGCCAGCTTGCAATAATTAGTATTGTTCTTTGATTAAATTCCTTTGATTAGTTATATTAATTAGGTCTATGAATAAGCACCTTTGTTGTAAATACTTTTTGTCTTAATCTCATCCAGCGCTTATACCTAATATCGAGAAAAGGTGAAGTCAACGAAAAAATACAACATAAAAACGTATTAGAGGTACAAAATCTACCAAATTACCTGAAAAGTAAATCTAACTACAAACCGAACAGAAAAGAGTTCGTCAGTAAAATACATAAAATCAATAATATAATAATATTATATCCACACACCATAAACTTAACAAAACAATATCCCTGAAAGCATTTCCTACGTCACAAGCGAACCTTGACCCAAGGTTACGGCCCTAAATCCAAGGCTTGGCCTCGACCTCAAGGACGAGGTCCCCGGAGGCCTCGCTAGAGGTCAGGCCGGGACGTCCTTCATTGCCCGAGTCCCGGGGCCGTGTCGAGGACAAGCGAGCGTCCTTGTACCTGAACTGGGAAATATTGATGCTGTGTGTCGGTATACTGTAGTTTATCTGTGGCACAGTTCCGATAACGGTTTTTATAAGGATTGGAAATTAGAAAAATAATTGTAGAGCACTGTTATTTTATTAGCGTCTTTACTTATAATAACACAAATAAAATAGTATCTTAGCGAGAATATGACATTTAAAATTATGTTAATTCATTTACCAGTAAATTTAGTGAAAGAAAAATGTGTGATGTCACACCTGAGTCTAACAAAAATGAGCTGTGAAAAGCACACAGGGAGGTAATCATGATAATGGTAATAAGCATAAGAACGTTGTACTATCATTAATATTTTTTGTTGTACATCTTCAAAAAATTCTTAATGTTGCCAATAAAATAAAATTAAAATGTAATTTTTACATTTCTCCAGAGGGACGCGTTACTTTTTTTTTTATTTGACACCACTTTTGCAGCCGGTATGACAAATTATTCGACTTGTCATCTGTCAGTTGGTTCCCACTTCGTAGACGTCAAATGATAATAATTAGATGAAATCACGATGAAATACTTTTCCGTCCGCGTGATATGATATTTGAACTAGAGGCCTGGAATATATTCTTAAATTTAAAATTGGATATTTTGACGACAGCATACTTTTTCTGCGTGCGCTCGTACTTTTTTATGCTTTTCATATTTTTATATTTTGTGTAATTTACTTCGATAGAGCATTGAATACCTACCTACTATTAAAATATAGATCCAGATATATAAAAAATTCTTGATAGAATTAATAATGTCAGATAATATCAGTACAAAGATTTACATTTTAAATGTTAAGTGAGTTTTCAGACAAATTTATCAACATCCGCTATTAACGCGCAGACAGAGTTTGACAGGTGCTGAAATGTCAGCCATTGTGATTCTTTTGTTTTCCCGCCTAATTTGTTTTCTGAACGACAGCTATTCAAATAATTTAAATTTAGAATTTAAACGACCACTCAGGTTCTTTGATAAGTTTTTAATGGAAAAAATGTGTTGATTAATTTATAGTCTCTATTATAGGTATTTTCAGAAGATTGATTACCAGTTGAAAATGCAATGTATTTTATGTGAAAACCATTGTATAAATTTAATTGTTTATTCTTTAACCCGGTTGATATTACACTGTAGGTAACTATCTATACTACCATGGTAAACAATCGTTAAATTTTTGAGGAATTAAATTTCATAATAACTTAAAATAAACGAAGCAGATAGGTATAGAATAAAACAATATTACAACTTCTAGGTCTTATAACCACAGGTCTTAACATAAAAGTGTTTAAAGTGTTAACTACAACAGTTGTTCGTTTTCAAATTTAAACATTAAACAGTTCTAAAACTATTTAGGTATATTTATTTTAAAGTAGAAAACCTAGCGATTTTATTTTGCTTTTTGTGCATTTTTTTCTGTAATATTAAAATGAAAGAAATAACATTTAAAATTTTACGTTCTATATTTTAACCACAGACAATCTAACGTCAATTTTTTTCTTTTTATCCGTTCATGTGCGCGGGAAACTGTGCTGCTATATACCTACAATATAAAATAATATTAATATTCTACGTATGATATACATATTATCACGTAGAAGTAAGCGTAGAAGCTAGGTGACTCTATAATTAACACTCGTTGAATTTTAACAGTATTTCGCAGTAAAGTATTATATATATAAAAGTACAATGTATAAGTAGGTATATGACATAATATCAGAACAAAAACTACCTATGTGTTACCACTTAAGTAAAACAATTTAAAGTTAAAAATTGTAATAAACCTTTTTAGAAGTAATCAAAATGTAGGTAATTACAGCAAGTAAATATTTGTAATACGTAATGCGTTTGATGTAAGGCATTGAAATGTAAACAACCATCACTCTAGTTTGAAATATTCGAGTGGAATAACGAAATTCGGTAAAATGTATCGTTGCAGTTATTTTAGACAAGGTCACCTCACTGTTTATGCCTTCCTGGTATGTCATCAACCGATCAATACATTTTTTGATTACCATGGTTTTTTACCATTACATTAAACTTTAGGCATGCAATCAATGTTTATAGAAAAAAATAAATTTTAATTTACAATTAACACATATAAAAATCGATAATAACCACTTTCAACCGAAATTTCAGCCTAAGCGCTTCAATCACTATGTAAAAATTATAAAATTGAGTGCAATAAGAGCTCAATAAGAGCATAAATTCAGTTTTTCGCGCCATAATTGATGACGTCACAATCTATATCCGTATTTTACGAGCGATCGCTTACACGTAATCCAAACGTTCACACTAAATCTAATTAATGGTGTTAGTCCCGACTCCCGATTCTGTTGTAAAAAATGTTATTTTCAGCCCCACGACGCCAGAGGACGAAGATGCTACGAAAATATACTGAATATTTTTAATCATTTCAATGATAAATATGTTAATGAGTATCAATGCGAGGTTTTGAAGACGATTTAAAGAACATGTTGATTTTCATCTGTGCAGATGTTAAAAATAATAGCGGACACGTGTATATCGCATTAAACATAGTAGGTAAGTTAAAAATATGTTTGCGAGCATTGTTACGAGACTTTGTGATTGAAATCGATTTGGGTAAGGTACTTATTACATTATGAATTTAAGTAACGTAAATAGTATTTAATAGAATACAATAATGAAAGTAAACCACAGCAATACCGCAGTAAGTAATATCTATTTAAATATCTCATTTTGTGTATTTAAAAACCTATTATAATGGAACTTCAATAAGCAACAGTTCTAATGAGGCACAATATTGAGATATTAATTTTAATTAAAACTTATACATATAACATTTTGTTAGATAATTAATGTATAGAACAAAAGGCGGAAACTTAGCTATTGGTGTCCAAAACTCGAGAAAATTAACCAACGCTTTCAGACTTTTTAACTTAAAATTCTTATAGCCTTCATACCTATAAGCATAATATTCTGGTTTGTCAAAATAATACTCTAACACCATACAAAATTACACGGAGCAATTAGTGCCAGAGATTTTTGCGTTGTTAAATTGACTGGTACGTGTTAATACAATGTATGCGGGAATTTTAATAGAAACCAATCAATTACAAAGTAGAGCGTTATATAATTAATCAATTAAGATATGAATTGACCACATGTTGATAGGTGTCGGATAACAAATCATAATAAGAGATAACAGACAGATAATGACTGTAAGTGACCTTAACATAAGCAGGATCCCACAGGATCCTCAATAGGAACATGAATTGCCATACAGAAGAAGACTTTTAAATAAGCTCATGCTGATGATTATGCATAATTACTACACTCGACTCTCGATTTGTGACCATTAAAAAATTAAAAGAAACATGTCCAACAACAAAAAATACTCCTGATCCTCCCTGGCAATATCAAATTTGATTTGAAATCAAGCTTAATTTTACATGGCATTAATATATTATAAAGAAAATTTTCATAAGTTTGCAGTCAAGAACCAATTTCGATCCACAGCCAAGTTAAGATCCTCACTGTTAAATCAACAGATTCCTGAACATGACATATTAATAGTACATCAAACTTGGCACTAAATCCCAATGTTGATATTTACTATTATAATTTAGCTTGTTACAAAGTGTATTACAGTGACGTTAAATCATATGCACAAATCATTTATGACACTGCTTTATTCGTTCTGCTAAGTGGTGGTATTACCTAATGGTGCATGTCCTACTAACCGAATTTGAGTTAGGGCTTATATTCACGGAGGCTAGTTAAAACTTGCAACGTATGATGGAAAAAGTGTTTCAGTACAAAAAATATCACTTTAATTTGAGTAAAATAAGATTCTAATCCTAAGTGTGCGTCCACACTGAATGCGCGGTGGCGGCGGCCTAGGCGGGCGCGACGAGCGGGCGCTCGCGGTGGCCACACCGATGCGCGAGCTCAAGTAGCGGTTCGACGTTTTTCGGGTGTTGCAAACTTTGGACGATTTGCTATTTTTACTGGACAGTCCGATTTTGAGATGAGATCATTATAGAAGTTGTACACGAAATAAATAAAACAGAGGAATAACGGGTGAATCTTATATGAAGAATTGAGATTATACCCTACAAAATTACTGTGGTGTATATAAGTGTTTTAGATTGAATCGCACTTATAAATAAAGAAGTTTCACTTCAACAATTAAGTATTTACCGCTATTTTACGAAAAACAATAAAGGATATAATATAAGTGCAAGTCCACACTGCGAGCCTAGCGCGGTTGCGACGGCGGGCGCGATATATCAAACGTATGAAACGCGCCTTTGCGTCCACATTGAAATGACTATGGCGGAAGCCTAGTGCGACGGTAATGAGCGAGCCAGCGCGCGTAGTTTTCAAACTCTCCTATCCGCGCGTTCTGGCCACACTACGGGCCTAGTCAGCAAGCGACCCAATGCGCGGACGGCGGGGGTATCAAACCAGTTCGGTCTTGTCGCTCGACTTCTTATATTATATCCTTTATTGTTTTTCGTAAAATAGCGGTAAATACTTAATTGTTGAAGTGAAACTTCTTTATTTATAAGTGCGATTCAATCTAAAACACTTATATACACCACAGTAATTTTGTAGGGTATAATCTCAATTCTTCATATAAGATTCACCCGTTATTCCTCTGTTTTATTTATTTCGTGTACAACTTCTATAATGATCTCATCTCAAAATCGGACTGTCCATTAAAAATAGCAAATCGTCCAAAGTTTGCAACACCCGAAAAACGTCGAACCGCTACTTGAGCTCGCGCGTCGGTGTGGCCACCGCGAGCGCCCGCTCGTCGCGCCCGCCTAGGCCGCCGCCACCGCGCATTCAGTGTGGACGCACACTAAGAAGTCGAGCGACAAGACCGAACTGGTTTGATACCCCCGCCGTCCGCGCATTGGGTCGCTTGCTGACTAGGCCCGTAGTGTGGCCAGAACGCGCGGATAGGAGAGTTTGAAAACTACGCGCGCTGGCTCGCTCATTACCGTCGCACTAGGCTTCCGCCATAGTCATTTCAATGTGGACGCAAAGGCGCGTTTCATACGTTTGATATTTCGCGCCCGCCGTCGCAACCGCGCTAGGCTCGCAGTGTGGACCTGCACTAATGCGTCTAATAGTGATGTTATGCAACTTGTTCTACACGTAATGTAAAGAACTAAGTAGGTAGTGCACCTCTTGTTGCACAAAGCTATTCTATGAGATATAAGTTCACAAATCTACACTGGATCAGCAGTGTTGAAGAAATGTAACTAATTATAAACCCAGGATCTTTACAAAGTTTACTACAAACTAGAAGGCGTATTACTGCGATTAGGCATTACGTATTGGGCCACGCCTTGTCATTTTATAAGCTGTAGCGTCAAGACAGGCGTTCAGACAACGACTCGACTGTTACAGAGTTAAACTATAAAAATGTACAAATCATTGTATTTGAACATTTTTCAGTTTAGTTAAAATTGAATTTTAATTAGCAATTAGATGGACTTCGTTAGGTAATGTAATCACTAAAATATATGTTACGTTTAAAGCTAGATCAGTAGCCATTATCCAATGAGAAAGATAAATCTTTTATCTTTCTCATATATTATAGCTTATAAAAAGCACGTAGTTCTAAAATGACCCTCAATATTAATCCTTAAAAAATTTACCTACATAAATTATAAAGTTTTTGCTTAGAGTTTATAAGCATTTTCTTTCATATATTTATTATATTACTGACGCAAGGCGAACACTTAAAATTAAAATTTAGAAAACGTAGATTTTCTTCATTATTCCTTTAACTTTTTCTAACAATGTACCACTCTTGCGACGTCTAAGAAATAGCTTAAATCATTTGAGTAAAATAATTTCATTCATTTCAATAAAAGAAACTCACTGAAACAAAAATTATAGTCTAGACTTGCTAGAGACAAAAATTGACAGTTCACGTCAATGATTCATGTTTTACTAGTGTCAGATTACCGCGCATGCGTGGTCTATAAATACACCATAATGTACGAGATATGAAGATAACTTTTGCTAGTAGTTTCGTTGATTTTACGAGATCTTGTAAATGTTTGTATTATTCTGAATTATCATATGTTACTTCAACGAAATTATTTCATATTTTCTACCACATGTAGAGCCAAGAAATTTCTTTCTTACAATGATATCTTCAAAACAGCCAGTATCCTATCTTCAAAATTACAAATTTCGATTCAAAGAACTCTAGACAACACTGCCTCGATGATCTGATCCTTTTAATCGTTGCAAGATGTAATAATATAACTTTAGCCTACCTCGATTAAATACAGAAATACAAATCTTCAATTCGACGCAATCGTTCCTGAGATTATTTTCTTTAAGATCACTAATTTTGAATTCCTAATTCCTATAAAAATTTCGTTAGACGAAACTAACTAACTATACGTGTAACTTAAATATAAATTATCAGTTAATTGTGGTATTTATAAACAGTTATTTATGTAGAGTTCAGTCCGCTTTCTCAATTAATTAGCATCTATGTAGGACAAGGATTTCAGTAGATATTCTGTCATGCACCGTGCTTCTGAGAACTAGAATATGGGTCAAGTCCCGGGATTAGGGTAAACTCCCGCTATTATATAAAAAAAACTTGAGTAGTTAGGTATGTTATAACTCTATTATGAAGATTGGATGATAATAAAAAGCATAAGGGCCAGTACGACTTGCTGATAAAGTTACTGAAAGTTTTCTATACTCTTTTTGATATAAATTTCCGCAGATAGATAAGCTAAATAATATCTACACATATACAAAAGTTGAAGAGAATGTTAACTATAATAGGTAGCTATATTCAATAAAAAATAAACGATATCTAGATTCTTAGATACTGAATAATGATACGTGTTTAAATTATCAAGACTTCAATTCGACTTGACGAAGGTTTATTTTAAGCTTGAACAAGATACCTACTTGTGAGGTCAGACTTGCAATCAATTTTTATGGTCTGTATCGAAAACAATGTTCTTCATCGGTTCTCTCCGTATTCATAAATCTTATATTTATAAGCTAGTAAGCTTTCGGGCTTCAACTATCATCCAAATTATCTAAGCTTTTGTAAAGCAAAAAACATTTTCCAGTTTTACTGGTTTTGCGACAAAGAGTAAGTATCCTTTATCCAGTATCCTACTTCATTGACTTATCTATCTCTATTTTAAAAAGATTGCCTACATCACGTTATTCATTTGTTTCGGGAAAAGAAAACAAAACAGAAGAACAAGCTAGAAACCTTTGTCTTGCTACCACGAGCGTATCTTGACAAACGGCTTTATCAGGATAGAAATTCAAAATCTATACATAACATGATCTATATAATAATTATGATAGAGAAAAGAGAAATGAACGAAGTTTACTCTTAGGCCATGCGCAGACGACAGACTATCCGTGACGCACTTTTTAGTCTGTGAAAATAGAACCTATGAAATTATATGCAGTAACCCACACGACGCGCAAAAAGTCCGGCGCACAAAAAATCCGTGTAATTCGGGCAGACCGCACCGCGCCGCTCCGCACAAAAGTGTGTGAAAAGAATTGAACGTTTGCTTCAACGCGCGCTAACGCAGACGGCGCACACTTTACACGATTTCCATAGCGTCTACGTCCCTACAGCTCTGCCGACAAAATGATCGAAGATGTGCGTCGTGTGCGTTGAGTCTGTGAAAAATCCGCGACCGACTTTTTGCGCGCCATGCAGACTTTTTGTGCGCCGCAGACTCGATCGCACAAAAAGTGTGCCGTCTGCGCAGGGCCTTAGAAGGGTCTCTAATTCCTAAATACCACTCACGAACTATAATCTTTCAAATATTGTTGATGACGTGTATACCTACAGCACGAATATGTGTCACCTACTTTGTCTGCTCATTTGGCTACCTACAAGAAACTAACAATCCACGAAAACATTAAATTGTTTTGACATAATGAAACCAGTTAAAAGTACATTTGAAAATGTTAAAAAGCATCATTGCTCGATTCATTGTCGCTCGTTTAAAACTGTCATTTATCTTAGCGTAAAAAACAAAAACATTTGTTTAGCATTTACAACGAATGTGTATTAAATTCTCATCGAATAAGAAATACAATAATCATCATGTGGACTTGTTTAGCTGACTGAACGTGCCAAAATGTCGGAATTGTGTAATTGTGGTAAATTATTCTTCTCTCTTAATTTTATTATTTCACTGTAAGGACATTGACCAAGATGTGCAAGATCTTACGTGTACATTTTATTGGTGCTTTTAAGTACTGAGTATCTTTAAATGAATGCATTTTGAATTTAAATAGCACTTTTCTTTGGTTACTTGTAGCCACAGACAATAAATACTGTAGCTATTGTTTTATTTATCTGCACTTTTTATGTGCCATTGCGAATGTTATAATAGTGTTAGTATATAATAGTGTAATAGTGTTATAATAGTGTTAATATAACCAGCTAAAACTATAAACGTTTAAGAAAATATTTCAGCCAATATCGAAAGGTTTATTTGATGTTGTTGACAAAACAATTGAGACAGAAGTCACTTTCAAACTGTTGAACTTCAACCACAGTTTTCAACGTACACGTAATACTATGTAGCGTGTTTTAAAATTGTTTCATATATTTCAATGTGAGAGTACGTAACAGCTAATTAGCTTACTACGAATATATTCAGAATACAATGACCGCATACTTTGGCATTTTTTGGGGAAGGCCTATGTTCATTAGAAGACATAAATTGGCTTAATATATATATTTGTTTTTACTGAAGTAGGATTATCTACTTTTTCGTCAGTCCGTGAAAATTAATTTGTCTTTTTATAAGTGGAATAAATTTCATGTGAAATGTGAATGTTACATATATTATATGTAATTACATATATTATATGTATATTACATATATTATATGTATATTACATATACATATAATATTACATATATAACATTTAGTAAATGCGCGATTGTTCTGTGTGGATTTTTGTCTAATAGATTACATACCTACATATTATTATATTATATTTTGTAAGCATTAAAATATAGTTTAATTTATCTATTTCATACAACTAAAATATACATAAGACGCATTGTCATTTCTTTCACTCAAATTAGTCAGAGTTGGCTCAAGAAATTCACGTGGATAACGATTATTATCTTACTAAGAAAATGATGACTAATTTTATTTACGGGCTCTTAGCCTTCAAATTTTATAAATCTATCAGTATGGTTCAAATTTTATTCTTCTACCAGTAGAAAGCTACATTATTCTTTAGTGATAAGTAACTCATGCCAGTTGTTATTCGTTTTTACATTTTTATACCGGGTGATGCCGGGGCGATAAACTTGTTACGAATCGTCTTACCTTCTCTCATCTCCGTTATCCCATGATATCAAAATCGTTGGTTCAAGAAGTTGCGATTGTCACAGCCTTTTTCCATGTTTACTTTTACACATTTTAAAAATGCATGAATGCAATCCATTGAACTTTGAATAAAACTTATTTGCCTGCCCATTTCTTCTAGCAACTTCTATCACACCATTATTTCAACTACCAGCTGCTTGATTATAATTTCCTGACCTTTTCAGAATAATAGATATAGTCATAAATAATATGCACGTCGTTGGAACGCTCCTACCAATTGCACATGGCGTATTTTCGCGGTCCATTTGCAGCAGACAGAGCGGTTGGTCATGTGCCTCTGTCCTCGTGTTTGTTATTTTATTGTTTTATAGTTAGGTACTTCTAGGTATATAGGCTTGTATCTTTTTTTAATAAATAAATACTTTTAACGCACTTATTGATACTGACAACGAAAATGCTCACGTCACAAGAAGAAAAAGTAGTTCAAAATTGGAACGATTTTGAATATTCTTTTTTTTTCTGGCGCATTGACTTCAAATCAACTTCAAATCCTTCAAGTAAATTGGATATCTGGGGGCACGGCAGTGCCCCCGCCAAGTCGAGCAAAAAAAAAGCGGCACGGCCGTACCATCCTTTTCTCGAAGCAATTCGGGCCTTTTTCGACCCCCTATAATTCGGTTGTGGATAAAGCAAGAAACCTGAATCTTCAGTAACTAATCCGGCATTGTATAAACACGGAATATTTAAAATTTCAGTCAATTTGAACCAGTAGTTTAAGAATGACAACTTGTTAAAGTTTCTAAATTTTGTCACTCACTGACTCACCGATCATCAAAAGTCCAAGGCACTTCTAGCAGACTTAGAAGCTTCATATTTGGAATACATATAGAGTTTAGTGTCTTAATCATGGGAAAACTTAAATATTTTGTAATTTCCGTCCAGTTTTCCAAATACACCAACTGCATCAATAACTTTGTAATCCCATATAAATATATGGGATTACAAAGTTATTTATGCAGTTGGTGGTTGGTGGTGGTATCAAAAAGAAAGGCTCTACAAAAAGAAGTGAGATCCCATCAAAAACATCCTGTAAAAAACCCAAGTCTCGCAGCTCAGTCTTTCTACCGTCAAAAGTTGTGAGATCCATGTAATACCAAGTCGGTTAATCTATTTAGTGTCTACTTGAAGGACCTTCTGTCTTAAGTTATTACATAAGTTATTATCATGCCAATATTAAAAATATTTAACGTTTTAAACAAATAGATCGACTTGGACATCGCATGAAAACAAAATGAATATTACAATATTATATTAGATTCTTTAGTCTCTCGCGCCTCACGCGATTGAAACTCTCGTTCCTGTTGGTCGCTGGCCCGTCGTGCTGTGTAGTGTGATACATACTAATAATCAAATCAAGCGATGTCCAAGTCGATCTATTTGTTTAAAACGTTAAATATTTTTAATATTGGCATGATAATAACTTATGTAATAACTTAAGACAGGTCCTTCAAGTAGACACTAAATAGATTAACCGACTTGGTATTACATGGATCTCACAACTTTTGACGGTAGAAAGACTGAGCTGCGAGACTTGGGTTTTTTACAGGATGTTTTTGATGGGATTTCATTTTTGAATAGAGTTATGTAAGTTAGTTATGAAGTTTATTGTGTTTATTTACATTTCAATTTACCTTTCGTTTCATGTTTCAGCAACATATTTTTAAAAATTATTTGAAAGCTTTTTATTATCAGTCACAAAATAAATTCAAAGCAAAATAATTTAAAACGTTATTTTAAAAATATTATAATACGATAAATTAGACACATAGCAAGTAAAAACAATCGATGAAATATTTTGTCTGACAATATTAGCAAGAATGAAAATCGATAAATCGTTTAATAGACCGGACTCTCAGTGGAGTTTCGTTTGCAAAAATACCGGACCTAAATCTGACTTCTGATATATATTGTATAGATCCCAGACATCCTATAGACAGATGTTGCCAACCAGTTTTGTGGTCCCCCTCTCCCCACAACGGTAATTAAATATGGCATACAAAGAAAAAATAAAAATTTCCAAAACATGCCGCGTGGGGTATCAAATGAAAGAGCTTATTGAGTAGATCACGAATATATAGCATACTATAACATTTCTTACACTTTCTCTAAGATTTTTTAGAAAATTTACGAAAATGGTCCATTTTTGAGTTAACTTTAACACGTTCGCTGCGAAACAGGGCTTGAAACACCCTGTCCGTGTCTCGTCGTTATAGCGGTAGGAAAAAACTTAAACTTCTCTGTCGTGCGGGAGGCATAACTTCCATCTGGTTCAGTGTAGGAAAGTGATATCTATATATCTGAGATGTGCTATTGATTCCTAGTTCAATGGTATACCGACCTTAATACCGGGTTTCTTAGACCTCGTGCCGCACTGAACAAATAAAAATTCTAACACAGTGCGGAACGAGGTTGCGAACACCTCGTACTACCGCGCACCTCGTACCGCACCCTAAGCTAGCTTCACGCGGTTAGTGTTGTGCAACGCATTCGAGACTATTTGTGGAACAACTTATTGAAGCTTTTACAAAGAATTAAGGACTTGAATGTGGATACAGGTACCTAATTTTCAAACTACTCGTTATAATAAATATCGTTAATAGAAACGTGAATGTGACATGTTGAGTAACTTTCTTCAAATAGGTTGATAATCATGATTACTATTAGTGTGTTTGTTCATTGAATCAACTAGCGGCAAATCCAAAACACCCGGCAATCGGTGTATGGCTCATCAAAATTTAACTCTTGCCCAAGTCAACAAGCCAACAAACAAGGCACATCATCTCTTAAAGGGATCAAAGAAGAGGAGATGTGTAGGATGTTACGAAAAACTCCGCATCTTCTTAACAAGTCGTGAGGCCGACAAAAAAAGTAAAGGAAATTCTCACAGAATGCACTGGTTGCAAACAATATTCTGGTTTGGCCTGTTTTAATAAAAAACATCCATAAGTTTGATAAATAAATACAATTAAATAAAATCGATATTTCTTTTTCCATCACTAAATTATATGAAAAACTGCTATTGTTCAGTGCGGTATGGGGTACATCAGACCCCACATTTTATTTTACCCATAGAATCTAAACTAACTAATCTAACCACGGGCGGCGGTAGATTTAGGTTAATGAACTCATTGTTAATAATAATCACGACAAAAGCCGCACACTTTGTCTTATTTGGCGCCAAAAAAAGGATTTTGGTCTCCTACGGGCGGTGGGGTTTAATATGCCTCGTGCCGCCACAATCTCTGGTATAGGACAAGGTTTAAAACGACCCGTAACGCAGTAATGGAAAGTACAGATATATCTGTGCCGCAGCGAACGTGTTAAACCACTATAGATTGAAAACTCATGAATATATTTTTTAAATTATTATTTTAAATAATTAACAATAGTCCATTGTTTACGATTCAATAGTTCGTACAGTGAAATAGTTGCATGGGGGAGTGGGGGGAGCATTCAAAGATGGCGAGTATATTTTCAAGTTTAGAAGAGGCTGATGAAGTTAAGAGGCTGATTCAAGAATGTTCTGCCATATTTTTCATTCTGTCAAACACAACGACAGTGCAGAGATAATTATTCTAAGCCCTGACACCGATATTTTTGTATTAGGCCTTTATTTCTGGCATAAACTTGAAAATATACTCGCCATCTTTGAATGCTTCCCCTACTCCCCCATGCAAATATTTCACTGTACGAACTATTGAATCGTCAACAATGGACTATTGTTAATTATTTAAAATAATAATTTAAAAAATATATTCATGAGTTTTCAATCTATAGTGGTTTAAAGTTAACTCAAAAATGGACCATTTTCGTAAATTTTCTAAAAAATCTTAGAGCAAGGGTAAGAAATGTTATAGTATGCTATATATTCGTGATCTACTCAATAAGCTCTTTCATTTGATACCCCACGCGGCATGTTTTGGAAATGTTTATTTTTTTCTTTGTATGCCATATTTACCGGGGTGCGGGGAAGGGGACCACAAAACTGGTTGGCAACATCTTTTTATAGGATGTCTGGGATCTATACAATATATATCAGAAGTCAGATTTAGGTCCGCTATTTATGCAAACGAACATCTCCTTGGAGCCTGCTCTATAAAACAATTCAAAATATTTTCGTAATGCTCAAATACAGATGGCTTGAATCAACTAACGATAAACCGATTTATTTTTGCACAACACTATTACAGCTGGACATTAGTGCAGTTTGTTAAAGAGTAATTTGATCCTTTTCCCGTTGAACTGATTGCATTTTATGATAATTTACCACAGGTAATATAATATACCTACTGTTTTACGTAGAAATTTGCTTAAATTTTTTTTAGTTTACGTTCTTAGTTAGATACTCTATAGTTTTTAGGCTGAATAAATAATTCTTGTTGATATGAATTTTCAACAATTTTAATTATGCTTTACAAGTTTACAGCAAAATATACATATATAAGTACCTAAGTAGGTACAATCAGTAGGTAATTTACGATTCTTAGATTTGTAACAACAAAAAATTCAACAGATTTATAATTTCTACAATGATTTAAGTAGATACATTTAATTTTATGTTGTAGACATAAATGTGTTTAAACATATTTAAAATCATTCAATCATCTTTTATGAGGCTCATCGTGAAACTGAAATGTATAAAATTCCACAGTTATATTCCTGACGATTAAAATAATGCTAACGGGAATTTCAAAATAAAATCTGGCGGTAATTCAAACGCTTCGTAGAAGACCACTAATCCATATTATATATTACAGCTACAGAAAATGCGAGAAAATGTACTTGAATGATATCTTATTTCAAATTTTCACACAATTAGAATTGGAATCATGTTTAAATTGTTTACACTAAATATATTGGCGAAATCACCACATTCTTTATGTCATAAATATAGCATTTGTTGATTCGTCGGTAATCATGTTTGACGCAATTTATAGGCTTTGTATTGGCTAAATGACACAGAAAATGTATCCAGGCATATGCGTGTTATTCCAGGCATCGAATTACGAACACTTATATTTCTACATCATTTTTGCCAGTATCTGTGATTTCGAAATGTTTTATCATGACTCAACGATTTCACAAGGGTCACAGATTATAAATAGATGTCAACCTACGTTCAGGAATCACGAGTCTTACATACTTTTATAAAACGGATTCCAATCCCGAAAATAGCAGATTTCGCTCCCGATTACATCATATTATGTTGACATTCCCGCCTGAGGTTGGGCCTAAAACTATATTTACAAAATCTAGCTGTCCTGCCAAGCCCAATTTAATGTATTTCTACGTTATAATCGACTCAAACACACTCGAACGATTTGTCAGGCTGACGCCTAGATTCCAAGAAATATAATAAAGCATTTGGTGAAAATCAACAAACTTAACCCGATTAATCTCCGTGTGCATTTAAAATAAATTATACATTACCCGAGTCACATTTGAACACTCACACAACACAAATTTTAGCACGAATGCTGGCTTTTTAAAAAGATTGCACTTACTTCCGATAAGTTGAAAAACCGCCGAAATTTTAAATGACGGGAAACAGAACTCGCGAAATGTTGCCAGCTATAGTTGATTGTTTCCACTGAGAGTTTAAAATTTCGAATTTTAAGTTTATTGTCCACGGAGTCTGTACTGAGCCAGAGGATATACGTGACTAAAGTTGTTTCACGTAATGTAAAATTTAGGTGCCGGTCGGAAATGTGTGATGTATTTTTGATCGCGTCATACCGTTAAGGGTCAGTTCTCACATGCTTTTGTGTGGGAATTTATTAGTGGGGTTAGCGTATCCTTTATAACTTTACACGGCCTTATTAGGAAAAGCCATCAAAATCTACCTATTCACTAAAATATGATAATGAAAGTATAACAAACAAGAAAATGAAGTAGGAACGCCTCTGTAATTTGATAGCCAATGTTAATGAATTTGAAATTTGAATGCTAAATTTTTAATAAGCTTTTCTTCTTTTTCCGTAAAATCAGTGCTCATGTACAGCAATTTCTAATCAAGCAGCCTAATATTATCATTTATCTATACATATAATAAAATCGTAGGAAAGTCAAAACTGTACATTGAATATTTTTTTAAAAGAATACATAATCCATGATCTATAATCGATATAGAAGCCAAAAATATAGTTTTTAGAATTTTTGTCTGTTTGTCTGTTTGTCTGTTTGTCTGTTTGTCTGTATGTTTGTCCGAGCTAATCTCGAAAAGTACTGCATAGATTGACTTCAAATTTTGCATGAATATTACTAACAGGTCGTGTGAGGTTTTTTTAAACATATTATCATGCTATCACCTCCGGGGGAGGAGCTGTGAACCTTTACTTTTCTTACGTATTCCGTGTACTACGACAGCGTACAATCTAAAGACTCATGTTTAAATGTTGTTTTTGAGTAAGCCATGCTATTATCTAGCTTTACACTATAAAAACTACGTCATTTACGTAATTTGGGCAGAGAAACTGTTTAAAGAATCTTAGTACTATAAAGACAAATTTGATTCAGCGCCATCTATGAGATTTCGTAAAAATCAAATCAATTTACATGTTATCACTACTGAACACAATGTTAAAAATTAATAATTTAAATATAATAATTATGTTATTTATTTATTTAACTCTTTAACCCATAATAAATCTTCCCTTCCCTATAAGGTGCGCTTATATAATTCGTGTGAATATACTACATTTTTAAAAGTGAGGGTAGATGTATATTATTTTAAGTCAAACTAGACACCATTACAGTTAATCTAATATTGATTGTGTTCATTGGTTACATTTTTAAAAATCTTCGTGTTTTAATAATTCGATCACGAGGCGGGACTCTAATACAAAAAGGTTAGTTCGTTGATAATTATTATTCCTTCATCATTTACATGTTGTTAGTAAAAATATACTTTGACTGTTAATACTTTTGTTCAGTATTTATCTGTATGATTATTGCTTGGTAATTAATATATTTTCATGTCGTATACCTAATTATAAACATAAGTGTGATGTGAAACTAGCTGGATTTATTTTTACACACTCACAGTCTTATATTTTGTGTTAATGTTAAAATAGTATTAATAGTGTAAATCATAATATTTTTTCAAAGTTAAAAATATTTCCTTTTTTCTGATGGTGTTGCCATCGAATTAAACCGCGCTGTCGTTTCGTTCACAAAAAGTCATGTTATTAGGACCGAATATGTAGCCGCCTCAACTTACGGAAACGAGAGTAACCTGCATTGTCTGTTAGTTATTGTATAGTCGAATTTAACGTTACATGGAAATTGGAATCTAAATATATGTATACCTACTTATATTAAATCTGTAGAGGTCAATTCTGCACATGAAATATATTTCCTAAATAACTATCACGAGGTGATTAGAGATCGACATCGACGTCAAAAATGTTTGTCCGTCTGTCTGTCTGTATAACCGTTATAGAAACAAAAACTACTCGACGGATTTAAACGAAACTTGGTACAATTATTTTTCATATTCGTGAGCAGAGCAGCAACTCCATTTTTAAGCTTTCGTCGCGTGTGCGTTCTTAATGCGTGTATCTTAATGGTTAAAGCTACACAGAAATCAAGTATGAAAGAAATGTTCTCCATATTATATAAAAAATATCTCCCGACATCTATGATGTCTATCTTTTAATATGGTTGAGCTTAGGAGTTCAAAGCTTTCTGATTATATTTGTCTACTAGCTGTCCCCGCGACTTCGTTCGCGTGGAATAGTGACTATGGGACCTATGACCATGGGCTCAGGGTGGGGCAACAATAAAAAATCATTTTTATTTTCATGCTCCCACTCCCGCGCCCACTCGCACTCCCACGCCATATGCCACGTTCAGTCCTAATCCCACGCCCACGCCCACTCCCCTTCACAATTAGTACCTACCATATCAAAGCCAGGGTAAGCGCCCCACCCAGCCCCACCGTGGCTACGCCCATGCTGAATTACTACTTAACATACAATTATTGAGTAAATACGTACGTCGTACAACCATACTGTACTGTTGTACTACCATAAATAATTAAAAGAATTGTTATTAAAATTTCTTACTAAACTGAGCTAAAAAACTTACGTACCAAATTATTAAAAAAAATCAAGAAATGAAATGCCTAACCAAAATAGTTACTACATATTATTGTAATTAAAAATTATGATTAGTATATAATATCGAAAATCAAAAAAGAAATGCCTAACTAATTCTACGTAAAATTTCTTTTAAATTATGTCATATTATTTTTTAGGAACCAGGGGGGGGGAGAGGAGCAAATTCTATTTCCTTCCTTTCTTAAACGGATGTTTTTAATAATCTATGGTGTAGCCAGTAGCCACTGATCAGCTTAATCGATACTCAGTTTTTATCAAATCCAGAAACAAATCCAAATTAGATCTTTCCTGTCTCACGCACGTAACTAAAGGCTGAAGAGAGAGAGAGCACGTAACTAAACCGTTGAGACGAAGAAAAGTGTATAGAAAAAGGAATAAATAATTTCATAAACTTCCCGACGATCTTTAAAAATAAATTATAACTTTCATTTTTTTCATTCCCACGTTTACCCCTATGTAGGTATAATAAGTGGATGAACCAATTTTGATACACTTTATCTAAGAACCAGCGTCGGAAAATATTCTGCCTAACAAAAAAAACCGCATCTAATTCGGTTTACCTGTTAGCCAGCTACGGTGCCATAGACAGACACACACACACACACACAGAAATACATAGCGGTCAAACACATAACACCAGTCTTTTTGCGTCGGGGGTTAAAAATATAATACGACATAATTTAAAGGACATTTTATGTGGAAAATTTACCTATACACCAGGGTAGATAATTTTTGAAACAAAAAAAAATCGCAGTAGGATGAAACCCATTAGAAAAGGATATGATAAAAATGTAAGGAAAAATAAATTACGGTCAATCGGAGTTCGGGAAGTGCGAGGGGGGGAGCTTTTAAGAGAAAAAAATGGTTTCTCTCGATTTCTCGATAATAATAACACCTGCTAATTTTTTTCTACATATTTTAATTGTACAGACATCACTTTTCCACAATTTTATTATATGTATTGATGATGATGATTGAGATTATAACACTCTTAGTCCGTTTTAACTTAATTTTTATTCACCCGCATCAGTGCCACCTAAAAAATCTTTATATATCGAAATTCGAGCAAAGTTAAGAAAATGACAAATAAGAGTTCTCAAGGATCGTTAGAGATAAGAGGCTTACTATTGACCGAAAACAACATGTGTTATGCCGAACCTGAAACCGCTTCACAACGAGAATTGCGGCTCACAGCTGACCGCGAACGGCATGTACTATCCTGTGAGACCGAAACCTTCACTGAGAGGGTATATATAACGTCTCACAGCTGATCGCAAATGGCATATTGTACTATCCCGTGAGACCGAAACCCTCACTGAGAGGGAATTACGTCTCACAGCTGATCACGATCGTCATATTTTATCTCGAGAATTCTGAAACTTTTACTCAATATGAAGACCGTTTGACAAATAATAGGGTGCACCATAATATTATTCGATCTCTCGAAGATGAACATGAGCATAAGCAATGACTAGAGTAGGGACGCGAATATTACCATTATTTGAGACAAGAACGATTAATAAGTTTGTTTAATGAAAGATTAAGAATTGAAACTATTGGTCTCTTTAAACGGACGAATAGCGAGAGGCCCGTCTTACTGCAGACAGATTTCGACATAGTCTTAATGACTTAGAGGTAAACATAGAAGATCAATCTACAAATTCGGTGGTGTGGTCCGACAAAATAATATAAAAGTGGGTTTGCTTATAACCTCACAATTGATTACAGATCATCTTCTGTATAGGCGATATTAACGTAGTATGTTCTTTTTGTAATGCTTTAAAGTGGAGTAAGGAGTCGGCTTTCGTTTGAAGATACGCCGGAACCTTTGAAATCACTACTTTTAAGTTTTAGAGGAACATGTGCAATCTAAACAGTTCTTAGACAATATTAGCTCTTATAGTATTGCGTTTTAAATGATCCTTTGGTGCTCAACAATTATCAGATGCTCCTTTCATTCTTACTTTTAAGATACAAGGTCAAGTTTATCATTTGATAGGATCCCTTTTGCCTGAAGGCCAACCTAAGTTTCTTTAAATATATTTTGTATTCGACTACGACGAATAATCGAATACAAGAAATCAATATTTCTCGAATTTAAAACTGAACTCATTTCACAATTTTAGAACATGTTAATTCATCAGGTTAATCCTGTTTCAATTCAATTCAATTCATCAGGTCAATGTAATAATATATGCGTTTTAAATCGACATTAGAAGCTTTTCCTCAAGATGGTGATATTAATATAAAATTGGTATTAATGCCGATAGACGGAAGTCTATCAGCACTCAGGAATTCCCTGAGCGTGTTATAACGCCCAGGCCACAGTATTACAATTTTTCCTACAGTAGGGCGACGAATGTATTTTCGCATAGCAACGGAGGGGAACTCGTGGGGGGTAAAGTGACGCGGGCCACGTACCACAAACATGTTTAGTTTGTGGTACCGAGCGCGAAAGAAAGTCATCGTGTTTTTAGTAAAGTTACTATCTAAACTACTTAACGTAATTTATTACTTATTCTATAATGGCGCGCTCAAACTGTTAATCTACATTTAATTTAGATTATTATTTTAATTACTAAGAAATGTAGAATTTAAATCACATTCATTCATGTTTTCCTCAGATATTCGATGTCTATGATTTTCGATGATTTTAAGATTTTCTTATCAGAGTATTCAATTTTAATGTAGTTAAATTTTATAAGAGACAATTAAGAACATTCAAAAATAAAGTGTCACGTATTTTTTTTAAACGACGAATGACGAAAAACGACCGAATCGCGGACGAAGTCGCGGGCAACAGCTAGTCAATATTTAAAAAGCTTCACCAAGTTTTCCTTAGCCATACTTAGAAATGTCTCAAAAGCTTACGAATCTACAGTTATATCTTACTATAAGTAAGTAAATAAATAATTTCCTCTGACATTATAAGCTAAGTTAAATGCTTAGTTGAGCGACTTTACATAGAGTTTTAAATTAATTGGAATATGTATAGGTATTTCTCTATCTCTGCTTTATATTTTCTAATACGTTTTAAAACTAAATACCTAGGTATATTGTTAAGAAGGACACAACCCTATAAATATAATAATCCTGTAGGCTGATGCGTTAAGGCAACGAGAAATTAAACATAGAGAAATTAAACGTTATAGAATTATATTATGTAAGTAGTCATAATAAAATATTATATTTAAATGATTTAATTTTTAAAATTGAATTATTTTAACAAGAAATTATAAAACTGAAGTTATGCATGTAGAACGAACAACCTGAATATTATTCAATACTAGCGGTCCGCCCCGGCTTCGCCCGTGGTACATATTTCGCAATAAAAAGTAGCCTATGTCCTTTCTCGGGTATCAAAATATCTCCATACAAAATCTCATGCAAATTGGTTCAGTAGTTTAGGCGTCATTGAGTAACAGACAGACAGACAGAGTTACTTTCGCATTTATAATATTAGTATGGATTACGCAGGGTCTGCATGTGGTTAGAAGAAAAGCTTAATTCGATCAAGATTTTCTTTAGTGCTGATTTCTGAAGTACGTATTATAGGTACGTTTATTTTTTAACTATTTCTGCTCTCCGATATACGAAAATGTTTATTATATTTATGTCGTCTTTATACTTCCTTTTTATGCCCGGTAGGATATAATTAAATGTTCAAGTTCATCGTGATTAAATTTAAGTGTTTTTAGATACCCAATTCAGCTTATTCAGTTCCTAGGCATTTCCAAATGTAATGCAGTCAGCAGTGGATAGGATATCTGGATATCATAGTTTTCATTGATGATTTTCGTGCATTGCAAAATAATGAAATAGAAAAATTTGGCAGTTTTTCTTCGACTGCGGTTAAAAAGTATTAAAAATAAACTAGTTTTTATTTTTATTACTATTGTTATTTTATACAATAGTTTGTAACGTAAGAATTATATTTCTGTGTTGTCTAATAGTTTTGTAATAAGACAATATTATGATATAAATCGCGGCCAGAAAGCTTTTATTTTACATTTAAATTCGGTAGTATAAATACAATTAGCCTTTTGGTTTATTTAAAAATGCCCATTGAGTACTCTGTGTGAAATAAATATCCGATGAAGCGTGGGTGCAGGGTTGCCAGATCCCAGTTGCCACCTGTATTTTTAATAAAATAATGTGTAGTATTTTCGTCTTAAGTACCGTCCACTTTATATTATTTCATTAGTTGTTAGTGACAAGATACGCGCGTTATTGTGATTAAATTATCTTATATTTAAACTAAACTGTGTATCTTATTTGATCGTGTGTGTTATTCAGGAACATATTTTAGTTTTCTAATATGAGAATTAGGAAAATGTTATGTAGTAGGTAGTAGCACAGACTAATAATAATATACTACAATCAAAATAGAATGTGTGTCATTATGTCACACAATAAGGACCGTGTTCACCACTGGTATTTAAAAATTGTCAATAAAACTATACCTATCTTCTGTCCATTGAAGTACCTATATTTAAAGTTACTCTTTAAGTTAGCAACCCTATCTGTGAAACATGTTGAGTGGGTATTAATTAAACAATATTCTGCTTAATACATTACACATTTCAACATCAGATCACTTAAGTAGGTTAAAAGTTTATTTCTGTGTTCATCCTTTGAAAGAAAAGGGATTCGCGATAATTGAAAATTGACGTATTTGTAGTAAAATGTAGGTACCTATACAAAAATAAGCAGATCAATTATATTTCTAGATAACTAACTGTGGCCCGCGGGCTCCGCTCCTGTTGGTCTTAGCGTGATGATATACCTATATCGAGGAAGCCTAATACTCTTATAGCCTTCCTCGAAATGGGCTATCACAGAAATATTTTTCAAATCGGACCAGTAGCGATAGAGTAGGTCCTATGTCTAGTTCCTAAAATTAACGCGTTCAAACATCTATCTCTTCAGCTCTATAATATTAAGTATAGATAACATAAAAATTTAACAATTATCATTGCCGGCTCTAAGGTAGCTCTAGGAGCGATTGCTCTATAGGCGCCAAATCGTCAAGGGCGCCAAAAATACGTTAGGTGCGCGAAACTCAAAAGATAACACCTAATTATTTCAGCAGATATGTCTTATTCATATAGATATTAATTTCATTGATAAATAGCAGAAAATTCATTAAAATCGCCTCGCTCAAAAATCGCCATTACAAAAAGCTCTAGCTAAGCTGTCCACTTCATAATTTTATGACAAAATATTTTAAACCGAAAGTGGGAGCCTTCACTTGAATATACAGTATCACAAAGACGAAAAGCAAGAAATGGCTAAATATTTTGATGGATTTTGATGGAATACCAGTAAAATCAATACTTTTACAATTAATTGTATACGTAGTATATTATTATTAGTCTGTGCTAATACCTAGCTAATATAAAGATGAAGAATTTGTTAGAACGTGCGCGTGCTGCATAACTTATGAACTATAACTGGACAAACCTGAAATTACAATTTCAGGTTCAATGAAAGAGGAGGTCAAATGAAAAACAAGAGAAGCTGGGGTAAAAAATAAAGTAAGTACATACCTAACTACAATTTTTTGTCGTGTTTTATTTCACTAACCGTTTATTTATTTGCTTTTTATAAAACAGTTACAGTAAACTATACCTGTTTTATTATTGGACTTTGCTTAACATTTCTAATTATGTATAATTTTAAGCGTTGCGAACATTGTAAAAAGCAATAAATTATGTTATGTGGTGTTGTTCTAAAATTATGAAACGTTTTGCTTGCAGGCGATGCGAGTCGCTAGGATTTTGTATTTAAATAAGTAGTTATTATATAATTATTTAATTAATATAATATAATACGTTCCTACTAAACTTCATAAACGTAAAACTGTACTATAATATCTACATATTATCAGCCTACTAATATCATAAATGTTAAAGTTAGTTAAGATGGATGTTTGTTCCTCTCTCACGAAAAAAACTGCTAGACTGATTTCATCAGAATAGCATATTTGTTTTGACCTAAAATAACTGCACATTTTATATCCGAAATAATGCCAAAATAAAAATTCTGAGCATATTAATTATTGTGATTAGATCATTGTTTGTAAAAATGACATCTATTGTAGCTATATCGAACTACAATGCAAATTGTTTATGTTAATTGACAGTTGAAACATGGCTGTCATGGATACATAGAAATATATATACACTTTTAAAAACATAGATGGCAGATTTGTAAATATTTATTATAATTTCTAAAGAATTTATTGATAAGTTTACTTTTCCCATATTCGATATTATAATAATTATAGTTGAGCCAATTTAATAGGCAACATTTGACGTCTATCAATTTTATCTTCATAGGGTGGTAACCTGCTTAAGGTGATTGCAACGATCTGTTCCCAGCCAATATCCCGCTAGATGGCGCTGAATTCTACATTTCTAGTTTATTTGAGTTTTCGCGTAATTGGAATAGTCATCAAACCTAGGAATAGTCATGGCGGTTACTGAATATTATATTTTATTGAAATATGTTATATCATTGCCTTAAAATCCACCCAATTCGGTAAAATTATGCGTTTTAACATCTGTCATTGCATACAGGGTCGTTTACACACACAGACGTATACAAAAATGATAAAGATTTAACTCTAGATGGCGTGAATGTAAAGCGCGTCACACACGGTGAAGATACTACCTATAATATTTTATCTAATCTAGTAATATTTTATATTACAGTATCTTAAGGTATCCGGTATCAGCGTTCTGACCATCATTTTTCTTTTTTCGCTGTAGAACCGCCATCCTGTTACAAATGGCCCACAAAGGAGAATGACCACGGGTGGTATCGGTAAAATTTTAGTTGTGCCACGTATTCGTTATATTGTTAATTCCTATTTGTATTTATAATGATCATATGTATCAATATTAAGTCTTAATTAAACCGGATAAATTGAAATAATAGTAAAAGTAAAAGTTTTTCTTTTGAAACATGTATGAACTTTCGCATTAGTAGGAAGTAGGATTGTTATAAAAATAAAAGTTATATTTGTTGGCGTAAACTATTTTATTGTAATTTTGGGAAATAAATAATGTCAAAATTGATTACCTACAATAAAACGCAGTTTTATTTTATTACCTACATTACACTATTGTTTTTTTTTTATCAAAACATGTATTTGAAGTAGCAAATATGATATTATGCTGATCCAAGCATTTTCACTCAAAACTAATATCACTAATGATTTGTAAAAGTAAATTTTTTCAAAATACATTTCATAACCAACAAGTAAGAATAATTATTCATACAACAACAAATCAAAAACACTATTTACTATGGAAAAAAAACCAGGAAGGTGAAAAACATATTTACGATTTCGATGCACTCGACTTTTAGTAAAATAATAGGTAAAAATATTATTATGGTTTTGATCACAGACATATCTGTGGTTTTGATATTAGCTACTAGTATCAGAAAGCTGCGTGTTCAATGCACGTCGGGGTCCCACAACTGTGGAGGAAGGAAGGTAGAATACCTCCATCGAATAAGTGAAGTTTCTCGACATACTCGATTTGCCGGCCGGCCTCAATGAAGATTGTCCGAAAGTTGTATATGTGCTCTGTAACGAAAAAATTTCGCTAGCGCGATTCAGAGTGAGGTGTCGTACAATATACCTAATGAAGTTTTTCATCTTTTTATTTTACTGCAAATACAAAATAAAAATTAAACAATGGTAATGTAAATTCTAAACAAACTACTACCAAAATACAATTAGAACAAAAATCATTTGACTTGTTTATTTCACCCAGAGGCCAGAGGCGGCTCGTGACAAAATTGTATAGGTGTTCACTTGAAATAAAACAACGAAAATACAATAGCGTTCGGGATGATTTATTACAAAAAAATGAGCACCACATTTTATAAATGTCTATAACACTAAAAATTACAAAGTACAGGCTATTTCAAAACGAATTCAATGACTAGGTATCAATAATTAGTAAATCACCGAATTTGCATTCGCGAGCGTAGGTATCCATAGTGTTTGTCACTGACGGTCACTGACCTCTATAACTTATAGTTATAGAGGTCAGTGGTGTTTGTTGTGTAAACATGTATGTATTTGACTAGTTAGTAGCATATTATATTCTGAATTTCTGATCCATGCCTATTCACTCAAAACTAATAACACTAATGATTTGTAACAGTAAATTATTTCAATAGGTAGGTATTTGAACATTTCCCAACAAGACGTAAGAATAATTATTCGTAGGTATACAAGATACAATAACAAATCTAATACACTATTTATTATTTTATTATTTACTAGCGGTCCGCCCCGGCTTCGCCCGTGGTACATGTTTACGTTTTCTCTCCATAAGAAGTAATAGCTAGAGAGCTAGCGCAAAGCTACCTGTATGTATTTGACCAGACCTGGATTTTTGTGTGTTGATTCCCCTATACCTACTATACATGAGATGAGGAGTCACTAAGCCCAGAGTGGTGGACGGGGCGCGCGCTTAGGTAAGACAGGTGGAAATTTTTGGCGAACTTTGAAACCATTTGACCACGTCTGCCATTTTGATATTTGAAAATAGATTATTATTACTATCGGAAAATAACAATGGCAGACCATTATCACGCGGATAACATTCTGGCAGACACTTATGAAAGTGCTGAAAAAAATACAATTTTGAAAGTATTTGACCAGATCTGCCATTCATATATTTTATTTATTAGGGTCTTAAAAACTTATTTTCGAAACGGCAGACATTTTCATTGCGTACAGACTTCAGCAGACAACAAAACTTTACAGACTTCAGCAGTCAACAAGACTTAGCTTCTACATGGTCAGATGTATATATGTATTACGTTCCCTGACCTTACATCAATGATTTACTTTATTAATGTTTTTATGGTCATTTACATTTAATTCTGAAAACTATGGAATAAAATTTATAAATTTGATGATACAAAACTAAATATACATTTGTAAAGAATCTCAAATATAAAGTTGTGTTGCAAATAACAAATCATCATTTAAATATTTAGTTTATTTCTTTATTTAAGAAACAATTAACAATTACAAAACAACATAAAAAAACACGCATGCATTTATTGAAATGTTCATTCATCATCACTATCGTATGGCGTTGTGTGACTCGTCTTCATAATCCATTGAATCGGATTCTGTAAAAGTAAAACGTAAATTATATAATAAAAGAAATGAGTCATTATAAACTTACCTAGTAAGGCAATGCCTTTGATGTCGCACGATGCCGCCGCGCCGCCAGTGTAGGTACTTCTGCTGCTACATGAAAATATGCTAGGGTTGCAACAAATGGGAAATAAAACAATTGTGATTATTACTATTATGATGTAATCATTTATTCATATTATGTACATTCAAAACAATTGCTATTATTAAATCTGATGTAATTATTTTTTCATAAATATATAATTATTATTAATTACATAATATATTGCACTGTGAAATATTTACGTATCACTTTATTTTTGATGTTCTTAATTGTCTTTTATAAAATTTAAGTGACGCATTCGCATTGGGATCAACAATCCGATAAGAAAAGAATGGAGACAACATATACATAGCTTTGATTTCAATTCTACAGATACAAAATATACAATCTATCTAAAATGATACAACGGATGTTTCCTGCGTTTTCTCGTCAAAATACCGAAACAACGTAATTATTGTATAGTAGTTGGGCGTGAAAGTAAAAAAACAAATGAAAAGTGTTTTCCATATGATTATTTATTAAATTTACGCGATTAAGAATAATTTCAACGATACAATTTAGTAACCGAGAATTCAGAGGATTAAAGAAAATACCTGCCTGATCATTTTATCAAACTCTAAAAGAATTATGGTTATTTCGCATCACTCGGTTTATTAGTTTGGTAATAATTATTAAAGGTAGTTACAACCCTAGCCATTGAGTCGAACGGTAGGCAACACAATATCGACTTTGTGCGGGTACATATGGTACATTTCTTCTTGCTGTGAAGCGTAATTATTATTATTAAGATTTTTTAGGCTATTTTGAATCAGCTGTTCTAATTTAATTCTAGAAATTTATTAAAACGTGATTTTTTTAAAAGTATATTATGAGTTTATAAATACCTCAACCAATAGTTATTGTGTCCTATCCTCATTTCTTTATATCTTGGTAGTTAACTAAAGTGTTAAATTTACATAACCTCAACAACAACATTTACACTGCCACTGCACTAAAACTAAACTAACTAGCTCTCTAGCTATAAGAACCATCCTCGTACTTCAAGGGATATAATAAAAAAAGAATTATCGAAATCGGTTCAGCCGTTCTCGAGTTATGCGCTTACCAACACATTTTGCGATTCATTTTTATATATAAGACTAGCGGTCCGCCCCGGCTTCGCCCGTGGTACATGTTTACGTTTTCTCTACATAAGAACCATCCTCGTACTTCAAGGAATATAATAAAAAAAGAATTATCGAAATCGGTTCAGCCGTTCTCGAGTTATGCGCTTACCAACACATTTTGCGATTCATTTATATATATATACTAGCGGTCCGCCCCGGCTTCGCCCGTGGTACATAATATTTACGTTTTCTCTACATAAAAACCATCCTCGTACTTCAAGGAATATAATAAAAAAAGAATGATCGAAATCGGTTCAGCCGTTCTCGAGTTATGCGCTTACCAACACATTTTGCGATTCATTTTTATATATAAGAAGATAAGATTATGTGAAAATAACCAGGAAGGTGAAAAACATATTTACGAAAACATAGTAACATAATATGGCTGTCGCTACAATAATTATATTTCAATTTTATCTTTTTATACCTAGTAGAACTGGCCGACGAATAAAAAAAATCGTATTAGAATAAATACAATAAATTACGGAACAAAAAAAGGATTGTAACTGAATTAGGTATGTTTGTTTCTGGGCGCACCGTTTTCGACGACGCGACGCGCGACGTAAGCGTATAGGTATAGGTACCTACTTTGCTAAAACAAACTAATAAAATTGTGTGTCTGTCTGAAAATTCGGAAAAGCATATTTTGCAAGTTTGTAATTACTTTGATAGTTTACCGATTTATAATAATTGTAATTGTAATTGTATAATATATAATTTGCAATGTGGTGAAATTTCATAAAAATCACGGGCCAATTTTTTGTTTTGAATCCCACCGAAAATATAATTGCGTTATTAGAATAATTAATTACTATACCTACCCACGATCAATTATTACAATATAGTCTCAAATGCATACTAGAGAAATATTGCAATTTGATTCAATTAAAATGCATAGCATACAAAAATAAATTCACAACACAAGAAATTCCGCGCGCAAATCATAGCGCGTGTCAATGAAATCAAGAATGTTTTATATCAAGCCGACGCGGACGACGACGCGACGCCGAACAAAAGTACCTACGACGGACGACCACGCTTCGAGTTGCCAAACAACATGAGTAATAAATTGTTTACAAAAAAAAACAAGTTTTCCATTTTTCTGTATGAGTAGACAGAACTTCAAAACGCCACCTGCTACGGTTTATATTATGAACGATTGTTATAAAAATAAAAGTTATATTTGTTGGTGTAAACTATTTTATTGATCAATAATTTTGGAATTTAAAATTGTCAACATTGATTACAATAAAACGCAGTTTTATTTTATTACACTATTGTTTTTTTTATCAAAACATGTATTTGAAGTACCATATAATATTATGCTGATCCAAGCATTTTCACTCAAAACTTATATCACTAATGATTTGTAAAAGTAAATTATTTCAATATACATTTCATAACCAACATGTAAGAATAATTATTATTATTCCTACCTACAACAACAAACCTAAAACACTATTTACTATGGGAAAATAACCAGGAAGGTGAAAAACATATTATTATTTACGATTTCGACGCACTCGACTTTTAGTAAAATATAGTAGGGAAACATAATATTATGGTTTTGATTTTTGCTACTAGTATAAGAAAACTGCGTGTTCAAACTACTTGTTTGTCTGTCTGAAAATTCGGAAGTACTTTGGTAGTTTACCGATTTATAATAATATTGTATATATCGTTGTTTAAAAAATATTCAAACACAATAAAATATGATATATGTACTGATTTATCACTGGTTTCAGTGATGAACTGATGAGTCAATTATAGCCACTATACTTTCGTCATACGTGTGTATGATTGATGTGATTTGCAACGTGGTGATATTTCAGAAAAATCACGGGTCAAATTGTCCCACCGAAAATATAACTGCGTTATAAGAATAACTATACCTACGATAAATTATACATAATACAATATAGTCTCAAATGCATACTAGTGAAATATTTTATTTGAATCAATAAAATAAAAAAATAAATAAAAAATAATAATAATACAAAAATAAATTCACAACACAAGAAAATCCGCGCGCAAATCATAGCGCGTGACAATGAAATCAAGAACTTTCGAGCCGACGCGGACGACGAAGGAGCCTAACAAAAGTACCTACAATCATAGGCGGCTCGTGACAAAATTGTATGGCCGTGTTCACTTGAAATAAAACAACAAAAATAGGTACCTACAATAGCGTTAGCAGTACAAAAAAAATGAGCACCACATTATAAATGTCTATTTATACACTAAAAATTATAGAGTATTTCAAAACGAATTCAATTATTATTTAGCAATAATTAGAAAATCCCCGAATTTGCATTCGTGATCGTATTCATAGTGTTTGTCTACACTAATATTATAAAGAGGAAAACTTTGTTTGTTTGTTTGATTGTAATGAATAGGCTCATAAACTACTGGACATTTTACCAATGTTTGCAAGTTTGTGATTACTTTGATAGTTTACCGATTTATAATAATTGTATACTTATATCATTGTTTAAAAATATTCAAACACAATATGATATAGGTACTGATTTATCACTGGTTTCAGTGATGAACTGATGAGTCAATGTTAGCCACAATACTAATCACTTTGGTCATACATGTGTATGAACTATGATTGATGTGATTTGCAATGTGGTGAAATTTCATAAAAATCACGGGCCAATTTTTTGTTTTGAATCCCACCGAAAATACATATTATATTACTAATTGTGTTATTAGAATAATTAATTACTATACCCACGATCAATTATTACAATTTACAATATAGTCTCAAATGCATACTAGAGAAACATTGCAATTTGAATCAAAAATAAATTCACAACACAAGAAATTCCGCGCGCAAATCATAGCGCGTGTCAATGAAATCAAGAATGTAATTTTATATCAAGCCGACGAGCGACGACGCCGAACTAAAGTACCTACAGTACCATTTACCTTCAGTGTACAATACAGTTTACAGACCTACGACGGACGAACAATAATGAGTAATAAATAAAAAAAAACATAGTTTCTAAGGTCATTAGTTTTATTTTATTTTATTGTTATTTTCTTTGAACGATTGGAAATGAAATTACTCAATTTTTACACAGAACTTTGATTTATTAGAATTATGCTCATTATGCATAAGATAACGAACGCGAATGCACGACATCTAGCGCGTCAATGTCTAAACATCGCGATCGCCTTTCGTTTAGACATTGACGCGCTAGATCTGTAATAAGTATATAGTCTATGCGCTAGATGTCGTGCTTTATGTCGTGTTTCGCTTGGCAAAAGTCACGCACACTGCTGTAGAAGTGTCAAATTTTTCCGGTATTTTACTGTTGTTTTTCTAAGTAAATATTGTAAATTATTGATTAAAAAGGTCGAACGCGCACACATTTCATTATAGAGAAGTGATAAAATGATTAGTTTTAAAGAAATAGTGTCTGTGTTAAGTGTTTAGAGGTAATCAAAAATGTATGGAGGGACGGTCGGAACATCAACCTTAAAAACATCGATTAAAGCGAATTAATCGATACGGACTTGAAACAATTGTCAATCGAACTTGAAACACATGTCAATAATTTATGATGATTTTTATTCCCAAGTAACCAATGCATTCGATTCTAGATGTCAGATTTCGATTTTTAGAGTAACGTCTCTGGTATTTATAAAGAAAAAAGGTTTATTGACACAAAATTGTAGCGACGTCAGTTCTTTAAATAAGAAAATGTTTATTTTGTTTAGAATGGTTTATCAGTAAAATCAAATCTTAAAATTAGTTGCATCGGTCATTATTATTATAAATATGTAATCGTAATTGAAAAAAGTTAAGCAAATGTGCAGTTCTAACAAAACGAAATATCATGTTATTCTATGTCGTCGTTACTAGGTTACGTTGTTGAATTTTGTTGAACTGTCAAATGTTGCCTATTAAAATGGCTCTACTATAATACAATTGCTTACAAAATACGACATTTATTTTTGTATATTCTCCGCAATCACGAAACACATCTTGATGAAAGGCCTAATAATTTTAACAATTTTGCCCACTTCAGAGCATTTTACCTATTAATATTTTAATTTCTTTACGGGCAAGAATAACGATATTTCATTCAGCTACCTGTCGAGAGTCGAGACTCGAGTGTCGACTGTCCTATTCGCTCCCTTCAACTTGTTGCACCTACTTTCAAAAAGTTAAGAATTTACCTGTTTTCTGTGAGAAAGTGAACTTGTTATCTAATTAGCATGTTAAAAGGCATCCGTTTCTCATTTAGTGTTATCTGATTATCGCGTACGATCGACGTACGTGCGTTTAATTACGTGATGTTTTTAAAGAATTCGTTATGATGCACCTGCAGTGCAGATATCTGTCGTTGTTAAACGCAACATGCAACGTACTTATTGTATTGTAATTATGACACGGCTGAACGGTGAATTAAGAAAATCCAGTTAGCGTAGCTACGTGGAACTGTATTAATAATAATAAGTGCATGACAATCGTGGAGTCATCTTCTAAAATGACTCATATCTGGTCAGTGGTATGCCCGCATGCCGCTATTGTTTTGTTTTTGTGGAACCAAAAATTCGATGAGTAAACAGTGAAGAATGCTGGCTATTTACAAAAACAAGATAATGTTCTATATTTGAAATTGGGAACAGGCTCAGTGTTTGTAAACGGTTTTGATGATGAAAGTGGATCAGATTATATTATAAGCAATGGCTCAGAGTTCAGTGGATTCTGATAGACTTTCTTCAGCTGGGATATCAACTCACAGTTCAGGCACAGCAGGCACTGTAGGTGGTTCAGTTGTTGGAGTCAGAGTTGGTGATCAAGTTCATAAGAGAGAAGATGAAGATGACTACCTGGGGCCATTACCTCCAATGTGGGAGAAAGCATTTACACCTTCAGGAGAGAGGTATTTCATAGAGTAAGTTTATAATTTCAATAACATAATAACATACATCTAAGTATAGCTTTTTAATCTAACATATTCAACTGGTTTGCAACATTTAAAAACATACTATATTGCTGTTAATGTGCCCTAACAACAATAATTTGTTTACTAATACAACAAATATGTGAATAGAAAATCTATTTATCAATAAAAACAAACCAGAAGTAATGTAGGAAGTGATTTCACTAGTCTATAACTCAGCTGATAATTGCCATATATGCATATTCTAGTATAGGATAATTCACATAATGTAGGAATAGATAGCCAATATTTCCAATTCAATGAGTAGAAAATCTGTATTGAATCAGATCAGTCAGAGTAAACACTGTGTAAATATTGTGTGCTGAAAAACAGATGGTGTGCTAATTCCGATTTAGCATATGTGTTACAAGAAGTGAGCACTCGTCAGTTTTTTATATAAAAATGGTGTTCCGAGTGCTTTTTTGTTATAATAAAAAGATATCAAAGAAGAGGTAATTATAGTTTAGTGTATTTTAATGTTAGCTATGATTGTTTAGTAATGATTAATGATTCCTGTTCTAAACATGAACAGTAAATGCAATAAGAAACTTCTTTGTTTGCTTCATATTTATATCTTTTAACTTTTTTGACCTTGTATATATTTTTAAAATTTAAATGTTTAAACTTAAAGAAATAGAAAAACATGTAGTTTAGTAGTGTATTATAATTTTCATAAAAAATAATAAAAGAACTTTGACCAGACTACTAGCATTTACTGTTATTTTAATCATTTTGTGTAACCGTAACACTGAAAGCGTCACTAAAATTGTTATTAACTAGCAATTTTTAACCAGGTAATATAGATTATATTATTAGAAATAGTTCTATTTGCTTATTTCGATTCATAACACCACCATAAAACCAATATTTACAGCTACAACACTGGCACATCCCATTGGCTGGACCCTCGCCTGGCTAGAGTACGAAAGCATTCCCTCGGTGAATGCAGTGAGGATGAGCTTCCTTACGGTTGGGAAAGAGTCACTGACGAAAGATATGGGTCTTACTATGTAGACCATATCAATAGACGCACACAGTATGAGAACCCTGTGTTACAAGCTAGACGGCTCAGAGGTATAAAAATTAACATAATTTTGTTTTGTAGGATTGTATTAACCTTGCTTTAAGTTACAAAAAACATACAAAAAAGCATGCATAAATGATAATTTTTGCCTTGATAATTATGTTTTTAAATCTCTTTAAGTCTTAGCTATACTCAACTCATCTATTAAAATAAATTGCATATTTACTTTACCATTTACTCTTATACAATATGGTAATATGCAAATTCAATTTTTTTTATTTCCAATTAAGTATTAACAAACATAAAATAACTAACTATATTTTTATCAAATACAAATAAATGACTGCTCTTTTTTCAGCTTTTAGATTACTCTGTTCAGATGCAAACAATTGAAAATTTAAACAGTCTTTTATAATTAAGTAAACATATATTTAGTACTGTTGCCATAAAATCTAGTAGGAAATTAGTATAGTAAAGCTACATCATGCTTTTAGATTCAAATCTAATCATCATAATTTTTAGCTGAGAAAATGGCCGCAGAAAATAACAACAATACATCCAATGGGACACCACCAACTGGTGAATTACGAGGGGAGAGGTTTTCACTCACACTCACTAAAGGAACTCAGGTATTTTATTTATTTGCATATTATTTGATTTCAATATTATGTTTTTATGGTCCTGTTATGATAAAATCTTCTTTGTAAATGTTGAAACGATGGAAAATAATATCATATCTCTTTAATAATTTAAAAGGTATAATAGAAATATCAATTAAATATATGATCAAAATAAATCACAAAAGGCTTTTTTTGTAAAAAAATTTTGTGTTCTTGTGTCATGTCCTTCCTCTATGCCTTAATAGTTGTATAAAGCTATTTTTATATTTATAATATTACTAGTGGTCCGCCCCAGCTTCGCTCGTGGTACCTACATGTTTAAACTATCCTATCTCTCAAGTTGGATCAAACTGCACATGGTGTGCGAATTTTATTGTAATCGGTTAGGTGGTTTAGGAGTCCATTGAGGACAAACATTGTGACACGAGATTTATATATATTAGGGTACTAGCTTCCGCCCGCGACTCCGTCCGCGCGGATGTCGGTCTTCGCGTGGATGGTTTATTTCTCCATTTTGAGTAACTCTGACTATGACATCTTATAAATATCTATTGGACCCAAATACGGCTAGGCCTTTAATAATACGCAACGTGTGTTCGCGGTTCTACAGAACAACGTCTATGGATAAAACTGAAAAATTAAGATTAATTTTTTTTCTACGTATTTTTCCAGGATAAAAAGTATCCTATTTTACGCCCAGGATAATAAGGTATAATTATACCAAGTTTCATCGAAATCGAACCGGTAGTTTTCACGTGATGTCTTCACATACAGACAGGCAGACAGACAAAAAATGTTTTAATCACATATTTGCGTTTGGTATCGATCCTCCCCACCCCCTGCTATTATTTTTTCAATATTTTCAATGTACAGAATTGACCCTTCTACAGATTTATTATATGTATAGATTAGAAAATATAAAAATAATTTATACAGGCATATACAAATTATTTGCACAATTTCTCTTCCTATAAATTCATTTGTAATCGAGGATCAGTGACCGCAACAAACATAATTAAATTTTAAACAATTATCACATGACAAAAGGCTCTATTTATTCAGCAGTACACAAAATATATTTATATTCAAATGATAAAAGAGTTATTGTCTATTGTTTAATTTATGTTTACATTGTCTATGACACCAATTTGTTATGGTACTTATACTTTATTAAATTAATTAATATTGGAAGAGAAATGAAACAATATATGATATAATTTCTATTATTTGTGAAGTTGAATATTCATAAAGTTTCTAGAAATTCATGTTTCTCGTAATTGAAATCGAAATTTTCCTGCTAAATAGATTATAATTTACATAAGTACTATGATATTAATAAACATAAATGTTTTTTCCTTTGTTATATATTGTACACTGTTTAATTAAATACATTTATTACAAATTATGTTAATTTCTAAACAGGGTCTTGGCTTCACATTAATCGGTGCGGAAGGTTCTCCAGAAACAGAAGGATACCTTCAAATACGCAGTATCGTACCTCATAGTCCTGCTTGGATTGATGGTAAGTTGAAATATATGTAAATTTATTATATGTATTTATGATTTATCTTTATATGCTGATATTTTTATTATATATAGAGATTCACAAAATGATGTTTGAAATATTTATTCAATCTCATTACATTTTTAAAGTAAAGATCATCAATTTCTAATCGCGTTAAATTAAACAAAAGAAACTTCTGCTTACTTTTCTTAGATACTTGATCTACCAGTTTTTTTCTCTATAACAAAATAAGTACATAGTACAAAGGTATTATGAATACAATAGTCTTATGTTGTGCCATTATACATATATTTTTAATTACTTCATACCATAAACATTTTTAAATATTATTATTTACCAGGTGCTCTCCGACCCGGCGATGTCATAGTGGGTGTTGGTAACCGCGGTGTTCGTGGTTTGACGCATGCGCAGGTAGCTCAGATCTTCCAAGGGATTGCCGCTGGGAGTGACGTCACACTTCATTTTGTTAGAGGTATGTTTGAGGCTTAAACTCAAACGTTTTTTATTCAATTTGACTTTTTTAGAAGCACTTTTGAAGAGTCATAACATTTTTTTTTGTTATGTATTTTATGGAGTTTATAAATTATAATATTAATTGCCAATTGAGACAATAAAAGACACAAAATAAGATTATTTACTCTGAAATTCTAATTGTATTCACAGAAGTTTTGAAATCCCAAAAATTTACTGAAAAAGATAAGAATAAAAAGCATCACTGAGTAGGTATTTGAAAATTAACGAAATAATGTATTCTGTCTCCACCAACTTAATAAACATAAATCATAATTGAAATATTTTTTTTGTCCATTTATGTTTTACAATTAATTTACTATCGTGGGTCCCCAACGAATTGAAATACATATTTTATGGACAGTTCTTAGAAAGTTAACTAGTAATTTAATTAATTTAATTGTTACAGGTTATCCATTAACATTTGACTCGGAGGACCCCAACACAAGGGTGCTCAGTACATTAGCGGTTGATGCGAGCAGCGATGCAGTGGCTATGCAACAACTTACAAGAGCTTTACGCACAAGGTAATAAACAAGAGTTTTTCAGGCTCCTGAAAAACAGTTTACAACTATATTAGGAGCCTGGGTCATTAAATTTTTGTAAGATATATCTAATGGTGCAAATAAATGATTTATTTATTATTTATTATTATTATTATTATCTAGTACATATTTATGGCTAATATTGATTATTGGTAAAACTTCCGAGCGTCGATGTTTAATCTATACTTATATTATAAAGCTGAAGAGTTTGTTTGTTTTAACGCGCTAATCTCGGGAACGACTGGTCCGATTTGAAAAATTCTTTCGGTGTTAGATAACCCATTTATCGAGGAATATAAGGCTATATATCATCACGATAAAACCAACGGGAGTGGAGCCGCGCGGCACAGCTAGTACTGTATAATGTAGAAATTAATTTCGCTCATTCAAAAACTCTGCCTAATACGTGCATGAGCAGAGTTTTGCTTTGGACAATTTTTGAGTGTGATTACGCTTGTGCGTCTTTTTTTGTATTAATGATTGTGCCTCTAGTTCTAAATAGTACATTATTAATAAATAAATAAAATAAAAATAAAAATCGTTTATTTCGAAACAATACATAAATACAAAAACAAATTAGACACGACGATCGCCTCAACTAGGAACATACCTGTGCTAGAGACGATCGACGCCTTCCTCTCCAGACTTAGCCAGTATTGTTTAGTTAACTTATATACTAGTAGACTTTACATATTTTATAAAGTACAGAATAATAAGAAACAAATTGATTTTTTAAATAAGGTTAATAATAACATTTCGGGCATGCAGTTTGTGTGGGTGTGTGTGTGTGTGTGTGTGCGTGTGTGTGTGTGTAAGTGTGTGTGTGTGTAAGTGTTGGTGTTTGTGAGTGTGCGTGTGTGTTGTGTATGTTCGGTTATTTGAGAGATTGTGTGAATATGCGGATTCTTTATATATATTTTATGCGTGATTGGGATTAAACTTTCATAAAATCTTCAGTTTCGCTGTAAGACAAGGTAAGTAACAAATTGGTAATTTTAATTTTCAATTCTGATAAGGTCAAATTACGAACGTTTAATATTTTATTAATTTTATTATATAGAAGTGGGCTCAAAAAGTCATGGAATCGTTTTGCAGCTGCAGTGCGGACAAATGGTAAGTTGAAAACTTTATCCTTGCGCCTTTTTTCAACTTTTATTTCATGCCAATTTGTCTGCTTATGGAAAGCAAGAACACAGTTAAGTATGAAGAGCTTTCTAATTGATAGTAACTTACATTCATTGTAAAGGGCTGTAGTGGGATAATATATGGGCTTAGCTATCATGACTTTTAATATCGCTCTTTGTGCTCTTTCTACTTTCAACATTAACGTTTTAGCCGCTCCACCCCACGATTGAATACAATAGCATAATATCGATTGGCATATTGCATAATAAACCTTTTTAACTACATCTTGGTCAGCTATAGAACGAAGCTTTTTAAATATAACCATAAGTTTGCGAGTACGAGACGACAATAATTTAATATGATGTTTCCAGTTCAGCTGATTGTCCAAGTGCACACCTAGATATTTAACGGTGTCAGCGCTAATTATTTGTCTGCAATCACAAGTTTCACTATCGTGAGTTTGGCATGTATGTGCTGTTATTGTCAAGTTCTTTGGCTGCGAAGTTTTATATAAGGAAAACGTAAGGTACTTTGTTTTATCCAAGTTTAGAGTCAAAACATTATCATTCAACCATGTCATCACTTTAGATAGGCCAGCTTCCGCTGATTTCTTAGTGCTTATCCAGTCATTGCCACTAAAGATGAGAGCCGTGTCATCAGCGAAAGTTACCACATGTCCGTTGGATAGAGATATGTTACATAGCTCATTTATGTACACCAGGAATAATGTGGGGCCTAGTACACTACCCTGTGGCAAACCATAGGTGACGGTACATTCAGAGCTAGTTGTGTATCCAATCTTGACAACCTGCTTTCTGTTTGTAAGGTAACTTGTTAGTAATTGTAGCGGCAACCCTCTGACACCAGCTCTTTCAAGTTTATTCAAGAGTATGGGTATAGACACGGTGTCAAAGGCTTTGGCCAAGTCCAAAAAAATACCAATACAGTTTTTCTTGCTGTCCAGATTGTTCATAATATGGCTTGTTAAATCATTTACGGCGTCATTTGTCGACTTACCTCTGAGAAAACCGTATTGATGTTTTGAGAAGAAATTATTTTTATTGAGAAAACCAGAAAGTCTAAAATAAATTATTTTTTCCAATATTTTAGATATTGCGGGTAATACAGATATAGGGCGATAATTGTGGATTAAATTTAAGTCTCCATTTTTATAAATTGGATGAATAAGGGCAGTTTTGAATGAATTTGGAAAAACTCCGGATCGCAATGAGAGGTTACAGATATGAGTAAGGACTGGCACAAGAGAATCTTTACATAGTTTCAATATTTTAGAAGGGATATTGTCATAACCCGTGGCACTGTCAGCTTTTAAACTATTTAATATGTCACTTATTTCATATATATCGGTATCCCTCAAGCCCATAGAATCGCAGGGTACTTGGATGTTATGCATAGAATTTGGATCATTTACCTTTATGTTCACGTCTTTTAAAATATTTTCTGCCATATTTTTTCCTACATTAACAAAATATTCATTTATATCGTTAATAGTCTGATTATGCCTCAGGAGTTCCAAGTTGTCTTTTTTCGAAGATGTCATATTAGTAAATTCCTTAATAAGCTTCCACGTTTGTTTGTCGTTCTTCTTGCATTTATTCAATTCCGCTTTCTCGTATGCTTGCTTTACTTTTTTTAGAACATTGCAACAGAAGTTTCTATAGCGACGGTAGATGATATGTAAGGATTGATTGCCAGGTTGTTTCTTCAGCTTCAGATGCATTCTATCCCTAGTTCGTATGCAACGCAAGAGGCCTGGTGTAATCCACGGTTTCCTTGGTACAAAGTTCCTAGAGATTACTTTGTAAATCACATTGCTTTGTATAACCGTTTGCAAATATGTAGTCAGCGCTTCAGAGGCAAGATTTACGTCAGTTAGCTGAAGAATATCGCTAAAATTATTAGCTCTAATTTGATCCAGTACATTGTCATAATTTATCCTGGTCACAGTTACGGACTTTGTTTTATTAATTTTTATTTTTTCCGTCCATAGCAAAACAGCAGCGTGATCTGTAACCGAGGAATTAATAACAACAGTATTACATGGCAGGCGAGATTTAAGCAAAACATGATCGAGCGCACTGTTACCTCGAGTTGAGTACCTGTGGGCAGGTAAGAGCCCATGGATAGCCATGGTATTTAAATAATCTTCGATCCTGGGATCGGTGCTAGTCTCAGTTATATTAATATTCAAATCTCCAATGACAACCAAATTCACAAAAGAGGTAAGCGTAGATAATAGGTCACTTAGAGATTCTAGAAAATTATTGATTAAACGAGTCGCTGGGGATCGATATATGGCAATTATAGCTGTGTTGTTGTTTAGTTTGATAACCAAAGTGTTGGCGTCATGAATGATACTTTCCGATACAGTGGCTCCCACTAACGTGTTGCGTAGGTAGACAACAACACCATCATTTTGAGATGGACAATGATTGGTGGCATAAGAATTATATCCAGATAGCGATGGTATACTTGGCAGCTGTTTTAACCAACATTCCGTTAGTATAATAATATCAATATCTATATTAATTTGTTTAAGGAAAATTTCAAATTGAGGTAAGTTTTTTGATATGCTACGTATATTCTGTGTTAAAACGGTAAGTTTACACGTCTCCTTATTAACAAAGTCTCGAACCCGTTCAGTATTACATATCATTGAATTAGAGACAAGATAGTTATCTAAGTCTCGATTAAGGTCATTTGCGTGAATAGCCATGATATTAAGTTATAAAAGGGGAGATATTCGTCACAGTAGTTGGACTAATTATTTTAATATAATTTTTTTGACCCAGAATCTTTAAACGGAACGCAACCACAGTGTAGTATGAATTTTTAACAATGCATATCTCGCTTAAGTTAGATAAACATGGCCATATTATTATAGTTGCAATTTTAACATTAGTACTTGGGTAGCATAAACTGATTATTTTTTTTCTGATTGAAAACGTTATTGAAAGTAAACCGCACATTAGTGTATGAATAAGGGGTGGAACCAGGGTAAATGTGTAGTAGTGTAATGAGTAGTGTAATTTGGTTTTTGTGTACTTATTGTAGTATTTTAACATATTATACAAGTAACATAAGTTTAAATCAAAGCTAAAAGTATCCAACATTATTCGAATTATGGTATATATAACATTCTTTATTTTAAAAATATTTATATTGGCAAAACATATCTTATACAAAATAATTTGAAAGTACATATAAATATTAATAATTCTAACGTATTTGAAGTTTTTACATATAGATTTAAGTACAAAATTTTGTCTGTGTAATAATTTTGACGAGTAACACAAGTTAATAACTAAAAATAGTCAATCTTCATTTATTTTCAGTAAATCTTCTTCGGTATTTATGCGAATTAGGGGGCTACCGTCTTTTTGTCTTAAGTAGATGTATCCATGTGAAGTCCAACAATATTTAAAGCCTTTTTGTTTAGATATTTCTTTGGTTTTCATAAATAATCTTTTTGTTTGCGGGATCAAACTTTCGGAAATATAAACTTGTGTTTTAGATCCCGAAATTCCAAGGAGTGATGAATTTATTCTGTTGCTACTATTGCTCTTGTTATAATTTTTCACGGACATAAGAAATTGGTCGCGGATTAATACATTGGTAAATTCGAGAATAATAGGCTTTGTTTCAGATTTAGTTCTTGAGCGATAGATATCACGGATTTGACAAGGATCGATTTTGCATTGAATGTTGTTGTTTAGAGTCTGTACCATTTGAAGTAGATCAGTTTTGTTCTCTTTTTCATTTATCGGGACATTACGTATCTCTACACAAGTAAGGCGTGAGTTACGCTGAAAACTTTCGATTTTAGATTCGAGTAATTTTATGTGAGCGCGATCCGATTTATGCTCGTTTTCTAAAGTTTTGAATTTAATCGATAAGTCGTCATATTGGTGTGATAAAAATTCCAGGGATGTTTTTAATTCTGTGTTTGTCTTGCGTATCTCCGTAATTTCGCTGAGAACTTGAGCAATCATTGAAATCATTTCATCTTGTTTATCGAGGTGTTGCACTGGAGAGTTGCTAGGCCGCTGGCGCTTAGATCGTGGAACCGACGCGGACATTGCGCTCACTGCGCCATCTGAAGTTTTAGGCGGCGTACGTTGCATGTTGACGATAGTGTTGATGTAGTTAGTAGACTCACCGGTACCAGGCGCACAGGATTCAAAGGATGTTATTCGTAGTTCCCACTCACCAGTGGTAAGCCGTCAAGCAGCGGGGCGGATGTAATTGGCAGGATACCGTTGAGGGCGGCGCTCGCGCAGGCAACAGTGGGCGGGGCGCGAAGTGAAGAAGGGCAAGTGGGGATCACCACGTACCAGGCGTTCAGCCACAGAAGAGATCGTTCAGTTAGCACGAAAATAACTTCTACAAACTTATGCACTCCTATTTTTTTACTTCAGTTATTGTGAATTAACTATTTTTGTGAATTTTGAAAAAAACTGGCACTAATTATTTAAGCACGTCTACTCCACGTAGAGGTCCGGGGGGAAGAGGTATTGAGTTAGTCCATTGAAAAGTTACATTTGGGGTTGCATTTTTAGAGGACGCAATTTTATTTTTTTGATGTGTTTTATTTCCACAAATAATGTAACATTTCAATGGACTAAGTTATATTCTCAAATCATAGACTTGAGAATTAATATTTAAATTTGTTTGTTTGTATCAGGTTCCACCTAGAATCTCCCGAAGGTCGTGACGTACCAGACAGCAGGGAAGGTGCCCAACGGCGTCTGTTATCACGGTCCTTTGATCTGGACGAACTTCCCGCGGATACTACTTCGTTGCCCCCGCGTTGTCCGTCTGCTGATCACCTGCTAACACTGGCTTCTGGTAAATGACCCTTCAATAATAATAGTTTAAAAAAACTAAAAAACACGCTTTTTATAAAAAACCGAACTAAAAAATAGAAAATTTTATCAAATTAGTGTATTGTCATCGGTCCTCAAGAAATCTACAAAGTTTGAACGAAATCTGGCCGTTTAAAGTGGGTCAAAATCGCGCCCAAAAAAGTCGGTTACAAACAAACATACAGGTGAAGCTAATATAAAGCGTGTAAAAAAGGAAATTAATATAGCAATAGTGGCTAGATTCTTCTAAGCCGGACGCTTGATAGCAATACTTTTAATGTTTTGTCGATAAGATCACATTGCCATTCATTTCATCATCAGGTGTTGTCATGTCCAATGTTATATATTATAAATTCATAATGTATAATGTGTGACATAACTTGAATGAATAATGTAATATAAAAATAAATCCATACTAATATTATAAATGCGAAAGTAACTCTGTCTGTCTGTTACTCAATCACGCCTAAACTACTGAACCAATTTACATGAAATTTGGTATGGAGATATTTTGATACCCGAGAAAGGACATAGGCTACCTTTTATTGCGAAATATGTACCACGGTCGAAGCCGGGTCGGACCTCTAGTAAGAAATAAAGAAAGAATAAATTGATTTCCGGAATAAAGTACACACACAAGAAGAAACACTGTTATTCTCATAACTCAATCTTTGCGAATCACCCGCTTATCATTTTATATAATGTATATCTTCTTATATATATAAAAATGAATCGCAAAATGTGTTGGTAAGCGCATAACTCGAGAACGGCTGAACCGATTTCGATAATTCTTTTTTTATTTTATTCCTTGAAGTACGAGGATGGTTCTTATGTAGAGAAAACGTAAATATGTACCACGGGCGAAGCCGGGGCGGACCGCTAGTAGTATACAAATTTCTCCAATTTGATACAAATGAAGTTGAAATATCAATATAGTTTGTACAATATATTTAAATTAGGGTTACTAACTTCGATAAAATTTTCTTTTATGTCCCCATAACCCATTTTTACACGCTTTATATTAGCTTCACCTGTATGTTTGTTTGTAACCGACTTCTTTGGGCGCGATTTTGACCCACTTAAACGGCCAGATTTCGTTCAAACTTTGTAGATTTATTGAGGACCGATGACAATACACTAATTTGATAAAATTTTCTATTTTTTAGTTCGGTTTTCTATAAAAAGCGTGTTTTTTTAGTTTTTTTAAACTATTATTCATAGATAATAAACTATACAAAATGTATTTATGTCTATTTTGATCCCACAGATCACCAACACCGCAGTGCAGCTACAAACGAGCCGGGTCGTGAATTAGTGCTCACTTTACGGCGTGGGGCCGCTGGTTTTGGTTTTACTATAGCCGATAGTGTACATGGTCAGAAGGTTAAGAAGGTAAATTATTATTAATCCATACTAATATAATGAATGCGAAAGTAACTCTGTCTGTCTGTCTGTTACTCAATCACGCCTTAACTACTGAATCAATTTGCATGAAATTTGGTATGGGGATTTTTTGATACCCGAGAAAGGACATCTACTTTTTATACCGGGAAAATGACGCAATCCCGGAAATCCCACGGGAACGGGAACTATGCGGGTTTTTCTTTGACTGCGCGGGCGTAGCCGTGGGCGGAAACCTAGTTATTGATATAATAATTAAGTTTGATCATTTATAACAGCAGCATACACAATCAGCAACAAAAAACGTGCAAATTGTTGTTGACCAGCAGACTATTTGAAAATTTATTGGTGTTAGTATGTTTTGTGAATATGTACATCTTAAATGGCTAATAAGCCTTATTTTGCTATTTAGTTGTTTTAAATTATCTAAGAGTTGTAGAAATTGTTATTCAAGGTATGGAAATTCATTTCGCTTGCACTAAATTGGAATGTAAATGATTTCTTTATTTCATTATAGTCACTAAAATCATTTTATTTCAAGAAAAATACTAAACAAGAAAACAAGAAACTATAATAAGTTTTGTATCAATTTTAAATTCTTTAAATTTCTACTATCACCTACCATTTCTTCAACCTAACTTATTATTAACATGGTAATTAATTTACAGGTGTTAGACTTAGGCCGTTGCGCAGGATTGCGTGAAGGAGACTTGCTATTGCAAATTGGTGAGACAGACGTGAGACATACACCTCATCAAAGGGTTGTACAGGTGAAATATTATATATTATACTATAGTGTTTGAGATATTAATAATAGACTCAATCAATTTGATTTGAAAAGTAGTTAGTTACTTAAAAGTAGTGCGGTAGGCATACAAGTAAAGCCATGAATGAAAATATGAAAGGAAATTAAAATGTGCAAAAATACTATGTCAAAAATTAGACAAATGTAAATCCTCTGTTTTAAGAGTGTTTAATAATGGATACATATTTAGTTATAATTTATTTCGGAAATTTAAACAAAGGTCAATATTACACAATATCTTATACAGCTTTCATTAATAGATCAACGAACTTTGAAAATTATAATAAAACGTACATAAATATTTTGTCCAACAACCATGATCATAATCATAATTGAAATTTAATTTTCAGGTACTAAAAGAGTGTCCAGCGATGTCTGAAACAACGTTACGCGTGTGGAGAAAGAACACTATAACTAGGGCTCCCCGGAGCCGCTCAGCTACACGGGTGCAACCTACCAATAGTTAGTATACAAATATTGACATTTTTATGTATAAAAATCTTATATAAACACATTAATATACTATAAACAATAAAACTCAAAATCACGTTCAGAAATTGTCCGAAGCTAAACTCTACCCACGTGTCTATAAGGCAGAGTTTTCTAATTAATGATACAATAAACTTTTAACGTTATTGCCACGAAATAAAGAGTTTATTACAATGAAAGGTCTTTACAATACCGCTCGTACATTCTTTGACGATCTTTTATCAGGTGATTGTAAGTCTAGTTGTTAATATTACGTCAAATGACGATTTTTTTTTCTAGTTTTTATACTAATAAAATAACTTTGTATTTTAGATAACGCAGCAAATACTCAATTGGGTAGAAGCAAGACTCCCACCGCGGAACAGTTGCGGTCACCAGCATTGAACTCAACAGATACTGCGAGGGGCAGACAGAATGAAATGAACTCTGGTACGCTTTTTATTTATTAATGTTATTATCTGATATTTATAGTTAGCTTATTTGCCAGTTAAAATAAGAAAATCAGTAGAAACTATAAATAAGCCTTGAATGCAAGCAATGTTGGAGTTTAAACTCGTATTTCAATATTAAAACAACTTTGGTGATGTTTTTCTATAATATCAATCATGTAATGAAATCTTGAATGAGCCGTCCTTAAAAAGATATAATTAATTTGCTATGATGATTTATAAGATTTAAATTTAAGATTGTTCTTCATACTACAAACAAAGATACACGAGTATCAAATAATAAATATACAATAATTACAGTGGAAGCAACCTACGCAGTGCCAGAACACAAATCCCGTGAAACCCGCGAGAGCATAATGGACAGACGACGCAGAAGCAGCACCCCAGGCGCCAGACTAACTTTACCTGTAGTCACACCGTGGAGCGAACAGACAGACAACTGGAATGAACGAGAAACCTGGATAGATAACTCGAATAATATAAGAAATTGGGCGGAAAACGCGCAGAAATGGGACGAAAACGGCCAGAAATGGGACGGGGCTAGCCAGAAATGGGATGGTTCCAGTCAAAAGTGGGACGGCACAAGCCAAAAGTGGGATGGTACAAGCCAAAAGTGGGACGGCACAAGCCAAAAGTGGGACGGGACAAGTCAAAAGTGGGACGGAGAAGGCACTAGTAATGGAAATTGGGAGGGAAATGGGGAAAGGTGGAATAATAATTGGGGAGAACTGCCCACGCCGACTATACATGTGGATATGAATGCTGCGTATTGGAGGGGAAACGCTAGTGTTGCTGATAGCAGTGATAATGGAGGTGAGTCGATTGTTTTTTACTTTTTTGTATAATAAAATACTAACTTAAATTCACTTTAGTATCTTAGTAATATAAATGACAAAGTTCGTAAGAATGTATGGATTTTTATTACATTTTGCAATGATGTAAATTATGTACTATAACACAAGCTAATGAAATATATGCTCTTTGTTCGTAAACGAATCTGCAAAATACAACTAGTGTAATATAAATCAACAAGCAAGTCTTATCTGTTTAGTCGCCAAAACATCAAGTTTTGATACAAATTTATTAAATATAGATTAGACTACATCATAAGGTACTTTTTCATTGAAAAGTAATTCTAATTATAATCAAGGAAAGAAAGGAATACTAAAAACACACTCGACTCTTTCCTTATTTATACATATAGGAAAACAAGTAATCTGTCCTTGTCAACCAAACATATATGGCATTACATATGAAGCTATATTTAAATTTAATCATTCCATTAATATTCAATCGATTGCAATTCCATATTTTTTATTCAATGCAACTATTATTGTTTAAGTTTGATCAAATTTAAATTTGTATTAGTTGCCATTTCGTTCAAAAGAATGTACAAAAGATCATCTACTTTATGCAAACTATAATAATATGTATCAGTTACTAGAAATTATTAAAATAAGTAAAAATAAAAAAAAGACGTGTGGCACTCGGGGACTGCCGCGGTAAAGCTATTGCATGCTATGCCTTCAAGCCACACCTGCGCCCGTCCCCGTGGGGAGCGTGAGGTTTTTCGTTACGCAATTTCTGGATTCGGTCCCCGCGCTCAAGGCCCGCGATAGAAGCTATGGAATAGCTTAAAATAATCTACCAAATCAATTTCAGGTTTCCCAGAAGACGGTCTACTCCATTCCCCCACCACAGCAGCCATAAGTGGTCTTTCGCGACAGTCTCCTTCCACGAGTCGAATAAGACCACACTCACCTTCTAATTCTACTGGTAAGATTAATTTTAAATAATTTTCTTATAACGCATTTCATTAAAGAAACGAATCTTAAATGGCGGCGCTTATCATTCCTTCTCGCTTACACACGCCCGTACGGCATGCAAAAAAAAGGGACAAGTAAAATCACTAAAAAGTTTCTTTAATGAAACGCGTTATAGTAAGATTTGATTGTAAATAAAGATAGAAACAGAAGTTTATACATAGTGGAATTTTGTTATGCCATCCAAAGAATAAGTACTTTTAATCTCTACATAGTATAAAGCAAAGTCGCATCTCGTGTCTGTATGTATGTATATCTTTAAAACTACGGGTTTTGATGCAGTTTTCCTAAAATATAGAGTGATTGATGAGGAAGGTTTTAATATATTATTTATTAGGATTTAGACAAAGCGGACGCAGTCGCGGGCGGAATGCTAGTACTGTATACATAGAAAATTTTACTAAAAGAAAACATGACAGCGTTATTGGAAAAAAAACTGCATTCATAGATTTCCTTAAAAAAAAGTTTCTAAATCACAAATATATACTTTAGGGCCGATTTTTCAATGCTTGGATAAAACTTATCCGTCCAATAAAGTATTACACGATAATACTAAAATGTCACGTAAACTGTCAAATACGGGCAATTAGAATACGTTTTTAAAATGGTAGTTTTATACATTATTCGACGAATAAGTTTTAACCAAGGATTGATAAATCAGCCCTTATAAAATAATAAATTATTTCCCCAGGTCGTCTCCGCAGTAACTCCCCATCAAACAACAGTGCAACAGACAGACTGTTGAACAATTCACCATCTACACGAATGCAGAGTCAATCCCCTTCAAATAATTCGTCAAATGGACGGCTTAAAGGGTCTCCTATGAGGTTTGTTATATTAATATAGATATTATTAAATAATTTTAGAGGTTTAAAAGGTATTTTGGTTTATTAGATTAATTTGTATAAAATTATTTAATGTTGTAAATAAGTTGTACATGATTTTTCTGTTCTTTAGCTTGAATTGTATATAACTAGCATAGATAGTTTGAATATTTTTATGAAATAATTTAAAAATAAATTATCTTAAATCAGTAGTGTATATAGTAATGATTATTTCAAATTTTATAAGCATAATAAATTAATAAATAAATTGTATGGTATTTTTCATTTAAGATTTTGCATGACAATGTGTTTTATTTAGTTTTATATTTTGTTTCACGCTTAATTAAGGCTTAAAACATGTCGACCGATAACTATTGTTATTTATGCAAGGTTTGTACAATAAAAGATTTTATTTTATTTTAAATATTGTAACTTGTTAAATTTAGGTTAGGTTTTATTTTAATTAAAATAAAAACATGTCAATAGGATACCTATACCTATACATTATGTATATGTACCTTTCCGACGGAATATAAATCTGAAATAACTTTTAAACTTATGGCTATTATCATAATGAGTATCCGCAGTTGATTAAGTGTTTCAACATTTAGTGATTCTATTCTAGGACATGGAACATATTATAGTTCTCATTTTCACTAATAATAAACTAACTTCAGGTCTTTTGTGGGTTAATAAAATAATGTTCAGTACTAAACTAATTTACCAAGTAAATAACTAAATAATATGTTTCCTCCAGGCTCGGTGACGCGTCACCATCCCGTCACATCCACTCGCCGGTGTCACATAGATCAGCATACGATGGGGATATGCCGCAACAAGTCTATGTTGCTAACTACCCGCAGGTAATTATTTTTAGATATGTATATTTTATTAAAGAACTAGCGGTCCGTCTCGGCTTCGCCCGTGGTACATACTTACGTTTTCTCTACATAAGAACCATCCACGTACTTCAAGGAAAATAATAAAAAAAGAATTATCGAAATCGGTTCAGCCGTTCTCGAGTTATGCGCTTACCAACACATTTTGCGATTCATCTATTCTATACATATAATAAATCTGTAGAAGGGTCATTTCTGTACATTGAAAATATTGAAAAAATAAATAGCAGGGGGTGTTACTGGATCGATACCAAACCCAAATATGTGATTAAAAAAATTTTTGTCTGTCTGTCTGTCTGTGTGAAGACATCACGTGAAAACTACCGGTTTGATTTCGATGAAACTTGGTATAATTATACCTTATTATCCTGGGCGTAAAATAGGATACTTTTTATCCTGGAAAAATACGTAGAAAAAAAATTAATCTTAATTCTTCAGTTTTATCCATAGACGTTGTTCTGTAGAGTGTAGAACCGCGAACACACGTTCCGTATTATTATAGGCCTAGCCGTATTTGGGTCCAATAGATATTTATAAGATGTCATTGTCAGAGTTACTCAAAATGGAGAAATAAACCATCCACGCGAAGACCGACATCCGCGCGGACGGAGTCGCGGGCGGAAGCTAGTTTTTATATATAAGCTTGTTTGCGCTTAAAGTGTAAGTGTACACTTAAATATGTACTAGTGTAGTGTAGTCAGATATATTCTGTGAAATGATAACAATGAAAATACATAGTACAGTCTTACCTAGTTATTATACCTTAAACATATAAAATGCATAATTCAGTCATTCTGATTAAATAATAAACACAATGGACAGGTGTTTCACATTTAGTATCATTACATTATCGATAAACTTCATATCTAATCTAAAAAGAGAGAGAAGATACTGCGAATTAAATAATTCGATTAAATACTCAAATATTTATAACTGGCTTACAAATATATACTAGAACCTTCCTCTTGAATCACTCTATCTATTAAAAAAACCGCATCAAAATCTGTTGCGCAGTTTTAAAGATTTATAAAATGAAAAACAACAATTTTTCCAGGTGGAAGCCGGCGGTTCGACAGACCCAGAAGCAGATGTTCTAGTTCGACTCGCTCGCGGTTCCGCAGGTTTTGGGTTCCGCATCGTGGGCGGTACTGAAGATGGCAGCAGAGTCGCTGTGGGCTATGTTGTGCCGGGTAAATATTTAAGAATATTAAAAGAAAATAATATGTATTCTTGAATTTATATTTTTTGGTTTTATGGCATTCAAATGCTTTATAAATATAAATTCATAAAGAAGGGAGTCCGCTCGAGTCCCGCCTCGTGATCGAATTTTTTCTATTCTTTAGAAATTTATATATGTATTCTTTGTATAAAAGTGTCTATGAAAAAAGTATTATAAAATGATATGGCACATAACAATAACTTATATAAAATGCTAATGTTAAGAAATTGTTATTTTTGTAAACATTTATAATAACTAGAGCATTTAACTACTATGCCTCTAATCTGATACATATTATGTTCTATTCTTGTGTCGATATACATTTTTTATATTAACACCAATCTTGTTATGAAAGTTTGGTTAACCAAGTTTCAGAAGAACTTGAAAACGGCATTTCTTGAAATACTTCTCATCAAGAAGTTTATATCTAATACTGGAGATTGCACTATGACCATTAACTTGTAACAAGAAAATATGACGTTGAATGACGCCTGTATGTTTTTTTATCCCTTTCACACCTAACTCGGCAAGTTGGTGTGAAAGGGATAAAAAGACATACAGGCGTCATTCAACGGTCATATTTTCTTGTTACAAGTTAATGGGTCATAGTGCAATCTCCAGTGTATTAGATATAAACTTCTTGCTTCTCATCATAAAGAAAGCTCATTCATTTTAATGATTATGTAAATCTTGAATCTAACCATAAAAAATTACAGGCGGTCCAGCAGACGGTCTACTCCGACCGGGCGATCTACTAACATCAGTAGACGGTATACCTTTAAGCGGGGCTACTCACGCTCGTGCTGTCGCGTATGTTTGTCAGGCTGCGTCTAGGGGACATGTAAGTTATATTATATAATCTAATATATAAAATTCCCGTGTCACTGTTAGTTACCATACTCCTCCAAAACGACTGGACCGATTCTAATGAAATTTTCTGTGCATATCGGGTAGGTCTGAGAATCGGCCAACATCTATTTTTCATACCCATAAGTGATAAGAGTAAGGCAGAATAACGTTTGCCGGGACAGCTAGTAAATGAATATGTATATGAATAGTAATAGTAATTATTGTGAAATGGTACTAAGTAAAACGTACGTTTTGAGCGAGGAACTGTCAAAATTTAATGAGATACTTTGATAATTCACGATGTGTTGCTGTAAAAAAACAGAGAAATACAAAATGAAATTGGATTTATATCTTTGATAAAATAAATCAGGTTTTTCCTTCTAATTGACAAGGTAACACTGGGTGTGAGACACAATAGAGCAGATATCCAACCACTGGGATTGCCAGCTGTAGTTCCAACACATCAACACCAGCCACTGCTAACGTAAGTATCGTATTTATATTCACAACTTGCGGTCCGCCCCGGCTTCGCCCGTGGTGCATGTTTACGTTTTCGGACTTCAAGGAATATTATAAAAAAAATTAACGAAATCGGTTCAGCCGTTCCCGAGTTTTGCTAATTATATAAAGATATGAAGAAAAAGCAAAATCTAATTTAATAAATTGTAATATACATATCTAGAGAACAAACCTAGAATAAAACTTTAAGAGGGTTTTACAGACACAAAAGCCAGTGAGTTCTCAAAAGACTACATTTGCCATTATTTTTACCTTATCAATAAATACAACATTTAAAATATTAAACTTATATTTACTTCAGCGCGGAGCCAACAGTACCGCACCCGCCGGCTTCATACAATATCCTACACCCTGCACCCATGTATCCGCCCACTGCACACATGCCTATGTAAGTAACATTTTCTAAATAAACATTACATACTAAAATAATGCGCATCACACACGGTGAAGATACTAGAATACGCCATCCTGTTACAAATGACCCCAAAATTTCGAGTCATTTGTAACAGGATGGCGGTTCTACAGGGGTCTTATTACGCGATGACAAAAAGAAAAATGATGGTCAGAACGCTGATACCGGATACCTTAAGATACTATAACGTTTTATATTAGAGAATCTTAACATAAAATACATATTATAGTATCTTCACCGTGTGTGACGCGCTTTACTATACCTCACAATGGCCTAATAAAGTCGACAAAAGATTAAAATGTCTGAGGGGCGTTTGCATAAAATATTATTTCAAATTAACACCTTATCTCGTAGCAGTAACCTTATCTCGTCAAAATTATATTGTACACGTGCATTCTTAAACTCTGCCTAATAGTCTTATAGGCAGAGTTTGGCGTGGGACACATTTTCAGCGTCAGGTCTAGTTGTTTATTGTTTCTGTAATAACAAGTAAATAAAATTTTAATGTGATATTTTATTTTCCGCCAAATATATATATTCATAAATGTGCAACTATTTCGAACAACCCTTCTCGTTATCAGGTCACAGACCTACTTTCCATCCCCTATTTCATTCATCAAGTAATCGCTACCCCACTAAGAGATACACAAGTTTGAGAGCATGTGAACATGTCAATGTCAGTCTATAAATTCGGTTGAAACAATTTTTTCTGTATAATAAAAAACTTTTTGTCCACAAATTGTTAACCACTTCCTTATTTTCATTAAAAAATCTTATCAATCAGGTACGGCGTCCAATACGAAGCGAACAGCGGGTGGAATGTACCCTATGACGTCACGGTGACGAGGAACGAGGGGGAGGGGTTCGGTTTCGTCGTCATTTCTTCTACTAACAAGGCCACTAGTACTATTGGTAAGTTCATATTAATTTAATTACAAAATTATGGTTTGTAACAAATAGCAATGCATTGTCACGTTGTAGGGGTGGTTAATAGCAATGCATTGTCACGTTGTAAGGGTGGTTAATAGCAATGCATTGTCACGTTGTAAGGGTGGTTAATAGTAAATAGCAATACGTTGTCAGCGTGGTTAATAGCAATGCGTTGTCACGTTGTGGGGGTGGCTAATGCAATGTGTTGTCACGTTGTAGGTGTGGTTAATAGTAACGAATTATCACGTTATTGGCGTGGTTATTAACAACGAATTTTCATGTTACAGGTCAACTAATCCCCAACTCGCCAGCGGCCCGCTGTGGCCTCTTACACGTGGGCGACACCATTGTGGCGATCAACCGTCTGCCCGTGCTTCGCCTGCCGCACCCCGATGTGGTCGCGCTGATCAAACGCTCCGGCACCACCGTCACGCTCACCGTGCTGCCCACTCGCCCTGACTGACTGACTGACTGACTGACGACTGAGATGACGACGGACTGATCGACTGACACAGTGGCCATCGCATATTACACGCCAACTATTAAGCGCTGACCACCCGCCCTGACTGACTGACTGACCGACTGATGACTGACTGACATAGTAGCCATCGACCATATAACACGCTAACTATTAAGCCCCGAGTGACTGACTGACTAAGGACATGCTGACTGAAGACTGAGATGACTGTCTGACACCGACTAAACAACTCGCTGACACTGACGTTATAACACGCTGACACTGACGTTACACAACGCCGACACTGACGTTTCAACACACCGAGGCTGACGTTACAACACGCCGACACTGACGTTACAACGCGCTGAGAATGACTGACTTTTTATTGACTGACAAGCTGAATACTTTGTTAATTTCGATTGACTTACTGAACCACTTACATGCTGACATGACTTATGATCACTCTGACTGACTGCATGTCCACTTTTTTCAATAAGTAAGTCCCTTTCAAATAAAAATATCCATATAAAGATATTATCCATTGGCTCATTTTCATTTTGCTTGCAGTATTAAAGAAATCTTGAATTTAATTAAATGTCGTCGCGAATAAATTTAATATCTGTACTTTAAATATATTATAAGTTTAAAAGTACTTGGACCTCCAATGACCGAATTCTCAATTATTGCTAAAAACCTAGCCATTATATTTTTAAATTGAATGAATATTGAAGCATATTGTAAAATGTTTATTTCTACATTTAGTAAGTAATTAATTTAGTATTCAATGAGATAGCTTTAAATATTATAATTAAGTTTCGTTAAGCAATATTAAGTTACATTAAGTAATGCATTTTATTTCTAACTTAATACGCAATTTTTGAATTAGTATTATAATTATTTTATAATGAAAAATGTATAGTTAAGTTTGATAAGGGACCATATTTTTGTGAAACTTGCATTTAAATTTTATATTGACTTCATAATTATTGTATTCATGGAATTATTAAAATTAAATACAACAAAATATGTTACACAGGTATCAATGATCTATTAAATTTTTTATTTGTCTCAATTTATCTTTAAGCCGATTTTATTCCATCATTGCTTATTTTATTGTTTGTATAGTTTATAAGAACCTTTATAATAAAATGTAATAAAATTATGTATAATTATTGTATTGATCTGGCTGCTATATAAACGGTGTTAATTTAGTCACGGATTTAGAGACTTGATACTATTAATTTATTTATGCTATAGTCAAATAATGCAATCATTAATATAGAGAAACAGAATATGTATCGATGTGAAACAGATCTAAATATGTATTTGAGCATAAATTCAAATAAAAGTGTATTAGGTATCTAAAAAGTCACTCTAAATCTGTAGTACTAAGAAAATAGTCTATACTTAGTGCTCAAAAATCATTACTAAGGTAATAAGAATCTCCATTTTGTACTGTACATATACAAAATTAGAAATACGGTCACAAATTTAGTAAGTATTTAGTTTTATATTGACTGACAGTTTGGATAAGGGACCACCGAGGGGAGGAATGTTGTATAAGTACTTATAAAATATTATTTAATAATTCTAATGTAAGCTCTGCGTATATTTTTATGATCCATCGATGTTTTTTCTAAGTTAGTATGAATTTCACCTTTAATAGTTTAATCTCGGCTTTTCATTAGTTTAAAACAATATGGTTATTTTTTAAATTAAAAATTATCTTATGTTTTAATTCATTATTTTGTAACTTTTCATCAATGCCATATAATTTGAAAGTAAAGAGAGATAATGGATCAAAACGTCAGATAATTAAAATTGTTCAAAGATAAATAGTAATTTTATTGAAGTGAAACTTTATTAGGCCCGATGAGCGAAATTACAATTACGCGTCATGGCAATACCGTTATTCATGGAGTAAGGCGACGATTTTAGTATCTTTAAATCTTGCCAAAGAAGTTTCACTTCTGACATGTGTGCTTCGCACACACGCTCTTTTTTATGTAATCGATTGTTCAAAAATACACGCAGAGTCGTAGCTAAAGCAATACCTTTGTGCCTTTACCGCAACCGTTGTCTTGCCCGATGTATAGAATGTTAAATGTTGTCCAAAGATGTGTTGCTCTATTCATGTTGAATCAGCGTTATGTATTGAAGGAATTTAGATATACAGGTTTACTGAATAAATATATATTTTGAGTAGAATTTGCGTTTTTGTTTACTTTCCTATTCCGCTATATTTTTAAGTTACAAAGTATTAAGGTTACCATAGAGTATGGTAATGAGATGTATTAAAATTTTATTACATAAAAGTAAGTACATAGATCTATTATTTTACCACCAAAATAATCAGGTGTTTGTTAATAATTCTTAGTAAATTACTCATATTAGATTATGCGCTTATCGAGCTTATCATAAACTAATGAGAAAACAAAATAAATATTCCACACTAATATAAAGAGAAAGGTTAGTATTTCTGTATGTAACGAATAAACTCAATATTTCATTATCTACTCTCTTAATATGAAACACTCTTTTACCATTGAAAGTTACATCCACAAAACGTAAACTATTTCTCGAGCAAACAATAAAAATATAAAAGATCCAGGCCCAGTTCAATTTTATGAGAATTAATTCAAAATTTACATTAGCAGTTTCAATTTAGAATCTCATAGGTACACAGCACACAGCACACCATGCTTCGGCGACGACAACAATCGTCAAATCAAAAATTCCACAGTTTTATTTAAAAAATCAAATCCAAATAATGCTCAAGTAGAAATATTATAAAAAATATTTCTCACCAATTCTAATTAGAAGAGCCGGTAAGATTAACTGCTTTAGATTTAGATAGAATCAAAAAGGTATTAATAAAAGCTAAAAATAGATAAATAATTAATGCTTTAGTGAACGAAACGAGAAATCGTATGCTGTCTTTGAGTAAATTTATTATTATGAATAATAATGAATAAATCCGGCGTAGGACTCGCGCACCGAGGGCTCTGAACAAACCTACTTTTATTATGTTATAACCTTAGAGTATGTATTAGCAAGCTACATACTATAAAGTATTTAAAGGTATAGCAACTCTAAAATGTACGTTTTAGAATTTTTTTCTTTATCTGTGCTATAAGAAAAAAATTGCTTAAAACCAAATTTCAAGACTGTGCTCACGGCCTTACGGGAAGTACAATGTATTGCACGCCTCATAAGCGAAGCGTTGAGGTGGGTACTACTGTCACTTCGCGCAAAACATCTGATTTTTCAAACTTAAAATGTCTTTATGTATCATACATTGCACTTGTAAGATAATACATACACACACATATTAAGAAAAAACACTATTTTTAACGTTCATGATATTTTTGATGTCATTTTTGTTATTTAAACTAGTTAAAAAACAGTTTAAAAAAGTTCTGTCTTGGACGTCCGTGTGTCTGTATGTGCGGATCCTTTTTCTTGTTAACACGATAGCGACCGAAATACTTTACTAATCGAGTCTTTTTTTTTCTCTTACGCTTGAGTATGCTCAGGAATAGAACCCTTTCATTTTTCAGGGTCTGATTCGATGTGGTTTAATTGTTATTAAATAAACAAAAATAATAATTAATAAATATTTATTAAAAAAAAATTATGAGGCGTGCACTTTTGGATTTTCCAAATTTCTTTTGATTGCGTTGGCTTATAAGTTTTTTACTCATAGTACATTTGAGCTAGGGTTGCCAACACTTCATCATCAAAATATAGTATTTTCCAAAATAAGGTGTAAAAAATATAGTACATTTAAAAAAAATATAGCATTTTATGGGAAAAACAAAAAAAATAGACAATTATATATTTTTTTTATAAAAACTATATTTTTTTGCACTTCTTGCACTGTGTAACAGCTTTTTGTTTAAAATAAGAGTGTCAAGCTTTGTCACATTCAATTTTTTAATTAATATAAATCAAAAGCTCATTTTTTTATAATGACTAGCAATGCCCTGCGGTTTCACCCGCATAGATAGCTATATTATCGTGACAGTGAAAAGTCTACTATAGGTCGGACTATAGGTTTAATTTTTAATCACATGAAAATCACCTTCACCCCGTCCCGCACTACGCCTGCTCATTGTATTAAACAGTATACCTACTAATTTCTGTAGATTGACACTTTTAAAAATTCGTTATATCTTTTGAATGGAATATCCAATTTTTTTTAATTTAAAAAGTATTTTGCTGGTATTGAAACAGTCTATAATAAAACATCATTTAATGGGATAAGGATTAATATATGTGTATGGATAACATGGTTTGATTACTGTCGGCACTTCTATTTACTTTGAAAACGTAAAAAAGTTGTAGTAACATAACTACTGAAGATGGACATATGGTATCGCGGACTTTCTTGTAAATATTGATCCATTCTATAATACCGTAGAACATTGTTTTGTTCTATCTTCAATAGATTCCGCAGCGCATGCGATGACAGAATTTTTATTAAGGAATTTTTTACACCTTGGGTTACATTATTGCATTTTTGGTAAGGATCTCTAATTTTTTTTTAAATGCAATATAGCCTATGTTGCTCAGTGAAGATGCAGCTTTCTAATGGTGAAAGAATTTTTGAAATCGGTCCAGTAGTTTATGCGTGAAAACCATACATACATACATACTTACATAATTACAAACCTTTCCAATAGGTTATATGACTTAGCCATCTTAACAATAATTAAAAGGCGCGTTCTTATTTTTTTTTAATGAAGGATTTGTTTGTAACATTTGTCGGTGTTGAAAATATAGTATTTTTGCGTACTATATATGTTTTCAACAGTATATAGTACGCAGACCCGAAATATAGTACAATACTATATATTATAGTACGGTTGGCAACCCTAATTTGAGCATTTGATATAAATTTCAGCTTGATACCTCCACGCGTTCCTGTTAAAAAGTGTCTTGACAGACCGACAAACTTAAAAATTATAAAAGATTTTTTTATATGATGTAAATTAAAATATATATATTTTAAGCGATTATTTCTGTATCTATGCTATAAGATGTTGCTTCGTACCGAATTTCAAGATTCTGAGTTCACGGGAAGTAGGTACCCACCCAGTAGGTTTTGAGTTTTGATTTCCTTGCGTACGTCGAAATTTGCTAAAAATTTTAAGCATTTACGGCTGTATCTTTTGATTGCGTTGGCTTATAAGTTTGATTTTTTCGCAACTTGAAGGGACTGTAGATTTGGATATTCAATATAAATTTCAGCTTGATATCTCCACGCGTTCCTGAGAAAACCGGTCTTGATAGACAGACAGACGAACAACAAAGTGATCCTCTATAGTCTATGGGTTCCGTTTTTTCCTTTTGAGGTTCGGAACCCTAAAAATTGTGTGTAAAATATATAATAACGAAAATATTCCTTAGTAATTTCCATCTTTATTAATGTAGGCGCTCTGAACTACTAAGTAATAAATTATTAACATTAGTTTTAAAAGTAGGTTTACTGCTTCTGTTGTCTACTAAATATATCTAGTTAGTGAGTTGATGTTACTATGTGCGTGTAAAATGTTGTTTAATAATACCAATATTACACCAATGAATATGAAGTAGATAAAACTGTCGATTTTGTGTGACCTTTCCAAAGCTTTTGACTGTGTAGACTGTAGAAGATTCAATTCTTTTTCCGTGAACTCCGTTACTAAGAAATAAAAGGTTTAGCGCAGAATGTTGCTTCATACACATTCAGATAAGAAAACAAACAAACATGATGTTGATACAAAAGTTCTTTCAGTGTGTCGATCGCGTTGATTAAGATTGGTGTTCCACAAGGGTCATATTTAGGACACTTTCTATTTACCATAGTCCACCATAGTTACCATCTGTTTTGTTGATTTGATCGAGTTAGTAGGTCAAATATGATTAAATAGAAATAAAACGATACATATTACAAATATAGTTTAATATAAATAGGCTTAAACATTACAAATCACGTTCAAATAAAATCGTATTTCTTTTTATTGGGGAGCTACAGCGTTCTCCATGATCCAGTCAGTGTAGCTGGCAATGTTTGTGAAGACATCGGGGTATTCAGAAGATCCGCAGTCCTTGAAGTGGGAAACAATGCCGACAAGAGCTTGTGTGTTGAAAATTGTTGCCACCATGGGTGCGCCGGAGTCGCCGAAACACGCGCCACTGTTTTCTTTAGCAGCGCACAACACTCCTGAAAATTTTCATGATGTTAATTTTCTATAGGTGGAGAGATTTTTTAATGATTCGACAAATTCAATATAATTCTACAGCATGTAATCAATTTTAAATATTTATATAAATATTTTTTACTCTACGTATGTTCGTGTGGCTTCAAGATTGGTATAGATTAAGTTAACTAGCAAAGAAAAATCCACACTTTTATACCTACTAGTATTGAGTTTGTTGGAAGAATGTAAAAGCCAGGGTAAACTACTCACTTTCGTTAATATCGATTTGTTCTTCGTCAGCGTAAGCAGCGGCGCAAGCATCAAGGGACACCTTTTCTAAGACGACGGACTGGAGGGCATCATGTTGAGTGCCTTCCTGAAATACATTTTATTAATCACTGGATATACTTACATATTTAATTACGAAATACAAGTAACAACAGTAATATAATCATTTAAAATTACAAATTTATGACACAATGTGAAATTCATATACCTAGGAAATATGATATAATCTACTTATAACATACAGGTATGAATAAGAAACCTGCTGGTAAAAAAAATATAAAAATATTTTTAAGTTAATAACACTTGGCCATTTCAATATTAAATGGGATGGATAATGCTTCCACTAGATAATTATAAAACTATGTACCTACATACTAAGATATTAATTCTAAAGCAGATCATCGATCATCGATCAAATTAGTCTCACCGCATTAAAACCCCAACCAGCAACCACGCCAGAGACTCCAACGGGCAGATCATAGTCCTGTGGGGGCAGAGGCAGTGGTCTGATAACACTGCTTTGTCCGAACGGCTGTTGCAAGAACACAAGGGCGATGTCGTTCTGGCGGGGAGACTCAACGTAGCCGGGGTGCTTGAGCAGACCACGCATGGTGGTTTGCAAGCCTCCGAAGAGACTGTTGGTGGAACCAGCGCGGATTCGGAAGTTGGTCAGATCGGCTCCGCTGTTAATGTAATCGTTAGATTTATTGTTAGAACATGTGACATAAGTTTCGTTGTTAATAATCAAATTATTTTAATAAATAAAGCATTTTCGATATTACCATATTCAGTTTTTTTTTTAATTATTCAAAAGCTTTATAAATATATTTTTTAGGATTAAAAAAAATCGATCACAAGGCGGGATTCGAACCCGCGACTTCCACCTTACCGGGACGTTGCCTGATCTCTCGATTTTGTTATTGGTCTAAGATCCGAATGATGAAAGATGGGTTTACTGGAAAAATCCTGGACAGGACATTTTAATTAATTTAAAAAAAAAAAATTTAATTAATTGCAGTTCTTATCAAGATAATAAAAAAATTATAATAGACTTGAAGTATGAAACCTACAGAATGTGCAGTCATAGGGTTTTCTAATATTTACCTGGACAAACTGCTAGGTTGGCAGGTATAAATAGGCATGTCCGTACCAGTTACTTTCACTTGATGGGATGATAGAAAAAAAATATATATCAGCATGAGCGCTGTTTTATAACAAAATTGTTTATTGTCTCAACGCTGCATAATTAAAAAAATAAAAAGATTTTTTTAATAATTAACTAAAAATATCCTGTCCAGGATTTTTTCAGCAAACCTATCTAATAGATTTTTTAATAGACTACATTTATTATAAAATTGGTCTCATTCTATTATCACGCCGGTGAAGGTCGACCGACCTATTGGCCCGTGAGCCAGGTGCAAATTTGGTTCATTATTTCCTCTCAAGAGATAATTCGTCAGACGCATCAGAGTATAGTATTATAATGCCTCGTGAACGTCACCAGCTGACGTATAATACACCATGTTGTAACCAGCTGATTATTTTTTTTCGTTGAGATATTGGGTTAGCTACAATTTGACAAATTTTTAGCTGAGAGGAAATGAATGAATGTATTTTTTTTTCCTACGTGCGTGGGAGGCTACAACCGCTCACCCCCCAACCGAGCTCCAGCTGACGTTCACGAGGCTTCATAATACTATACTTAGATGCATTTTACTAATTACCGCTTGAGAGGAACTTGGTCATAAAATTTGTTCCTGGCTCACGGGCTATATGTTCGGATCTTCTACTATATTTTAAGATTTAATTCAGCCCTTTCTGAATATCATAAAAGCCATTTTCTAATTCGACAGAATAAATTAAATTTCCATCGAGTTTTTTATCTTTTCTTCTTTTAATAGAACAACATTCCCAGATAGAGCATCCTTCATTTAAAAAAGAATATGACACAAAGACAATTTTTATTCACTTTCACCATAAAAAATCTTTTACGTATTAAGTTTGACTATACAGGGTGGAAATTATCAATGGGCCCTGGAGGGAAAGTAACTACTTGAAATACTGGAAGTAGCAATTTTTACCGAAAGGAAACATTCCTTAATTTTTAAAGAGAAGTAAAACTGCATTTAAAGAATTTTGAAATTTTACTTACCATAGACAGTAAAATTTCCTATCTCCAGTATTTAAATTAGGTATTTTCCCTCCAGGGCCAATTGAAAATTTCCTGTATAGGTAAATTACAATGATACTCACGTGAAACAGTACGCGCAAGTCAACACGTGCCATGATGAAACCAAAGGTCCGACACAGCGTTGGATTTCCCGGTTGATACCAGGGTAGTAGTAGACCAGCGCAGCGACGTGCGGGAAGTCAGTGATGTCGGTGTCAGCCCCACCGGTTATCCTTTCTTGTGGTGCCGCTAATGCTATATGAAATAAGGACATTTATTGTAAAACGCAGCTATGAAACAAAACCTTACAAAAACCTCAGACTACTTTAACTTGATAGTAAAAAAACAGTATTTTTTTTCACCTTAGGTAATCATTGTTTGGTGCAACATGTAATTTTAAAAATTAAAACACTCAACCTAGTTACTAACTAAGAGAAAAAATAAAATATTTTTAATTTCTAATTTTGTCACCCTAACCTTTTTGATTAATTATCGCGTAGGTAATTAAAAAAAACAGATGCACTTTATTTCAATATTAATTTTCAACGGCCTTTGCAGAGAAAACCACTCAAAGTTTAATTTTCAGGCATAGAATGCATGTAATTATATGATCTAGCACGGCTGAATTTTACTTCTTGAATATAAATTAAGTATCTTCGATTATTTGTACTTGATTTTAACCCGTGATTAAAACAACGTTAACTTACCAGCGCCGAAAATCGCGAGCGCGATACAAAGTGTCCTGGCTACCATTTTAACACCCAACACTAAACGTGGAATTACTAATCAGATTACTACATTTTATACCCACCAATGACCCATTATCATTTGCTATTTTTATTCAACGCTATACAGGATGCTTTTAATTGTTTTTGTTTAAGCCTACAATACTTTTTTGAATGAAATTATATTATCCATTTCAACATTCTACATAAAAGTACCTAAACTAATTTTCCCTACTTAATTTTACAAAATATGTGAACATTGTTTGTTACTCTTATTCTACCGATTTGGATGAAATTTCATACGGGATCAGGGGTACCTCAAGGTAGCATACTAGATCCCGTACCTACTTTATCTTTTGTACACATCAGATATACCAAAAAAAAATAAAAACACCAAAACGCAAAGAAAAGTCATTCAATGAGATAAGTCAATTAATAATAAGAAAAGTCAATTAATAATTGCTCCGAGTATGTACCTTTTTCGCGCATATGACAATCCAAATATGCACTTGAATATTGCTAAGTGTCACCCTGTGTATAGATCCCGTTAAGACCAAAAAATTTATGGCATAATCATGCACGTATGAATTATCGATTATTAATACAAGATTAGTTACGATAAACTCGGGAGCTTCCTATGATTATCTTGAATGATAACAGTAATTATAACGAGAACTTGTTTTCATTTCAAATCCTTATCCCCTTTACATTAGAAGAGCTTTCGTAAACTCTAGCAGATAAGGAAATAAATATAATCATCGATTAGGAAAAATTCAATATTTTCAGGATTTACAATTTCATTTCATTAAGTTTTAGTTTTTAGAACTTCACAAATAATAACGTTCAATAACATCAATATATTAAGTAAATAAAAAAACTAGCCTGATCAAATTATAGAGTTCAATAGGTCATTAGTTATTTGCTTTGTGAAAATAATTCTATTATTCAAATTAAAAAAGTCATGAATATATTTTTTAAATTATTATTTTAAATAATTAACAATAGTCCATTGTTTACGATTCTATAGTTCGTAATATAATATACCTAAGTGAGCTATGTGGTGGATTTGATGACCCCACAAAATGTTTTAAATTGCAAGGCGCAATTTTCACTGAAGTTACCGATTTGAAATCTAATCACACAGAGGCTGATTCAAGAATGTTCTGCCATACTTTTCATTCTGTCAAACACAACGACAGTGACACCGATATTTTTGTATTAGGCCTTTATTTCTGGCATAAACTTGAAAATATACTCGCCATCTTTGAATGCTCCCCCCACTGCCCCATGCAACTATTTCACTGTACGAACTATTGAATCGTAAACAATGGACTATTGTTAATTATTTAAAAAATATATTCATGAGTTTTCAATCTATAGTGGTTTAAAGTTAACTCAAAAATGGAGCATTTTCGTAAATTTTCTAAAAAATCTTAGAGAAAGTGTAAGAAATGTTATAGTATGCTATATATTCGTGATCTACTCAATAAGCTCTTTCATTTGATACCCCACACGGCATGTTTTGGAAATTTTTATTTTTTTCTTTGTATGCCATATTTAATTACCGGGGTGCAGGGAGGGGGACCACAAAACTGCTTGGCAACATCTGTCTATAGGATGTCTGGGATCTATACAATATATATCAGAAGTCAGATTTAGGTCCGCTATTTTTGCAAACGAACATCTCCTTATAGCCTGCTCTAAGTGAGCAGAAAAACGTTCTAATGGGCTAAAAACTGCTACAAAAAATGATATAAGTAAAGTAGAATAATAATAATAATCGTCGTACTCACCTAACTAAATATTTTTCAAAAAATTTTTCAAGATGAGTTAAATAGTTAAATGAAAAAAATATGTCACATATCCTTCTTGTTCATTGACTCATTGTTCATGATAGACATAAAGAAAACTTCAAAACTTCCAATGTTACAACGTCAATACATGAGAAATTTCCTGTTTTTATTCAAAATTAAATTCGTGTAATATGGGTAATCGAAGTTTTAGCGGTTTAAATTTTGAAAGTCAAGAAAATATGACTGATACTTTAGAGAATCACGTTCGAGGGACGAAATTTAAATCAAAACATTCTTGTGAGCCGATAGTAAAACGACCAAGAAGCGTAAAAAAGCCGAGGATCCCAAGCAAAACAAGGGCTACTAGAGGAGTTTACAATAAAATAAATAATATGTTTGGAGAAAAAATTCCTATTATGTTAGCGGTACTTACATCAGAATCTGATTTACGTTTATTCTTTGAAAATAAACCTTATTACAAATCATCGCATCGTATGTACAAAGAGAAATATAGAAGGTTAATTTCTTTTCCTTGTGCAACGTACTGTGCAGAGTGTAGAAGATCGTCTAAGTTGAGTTTCAGATCAGAAAGTTAAATTTTACATCCTCGTAAGTTGTTTGATTTATTTTCCTGTTAATTATATTTTTGTGTTAAAACAGAGCTTGTTTCATTTGCCGGTGTGTAAAATTATTTATCCTGGTAACGATTTCATGCAAGCGTAGGGACTTTATAAAATTAAGCGTGGTATCCCAGTGCAGTTGCGCGCCTTCTTCTGAGGAAGGAGTGTTTCGTGTTTCGTGTGTCATTTCAAGATAAAGTTTACATGTTTTCTCGAATTTAGGCAATAAATCACACTAATCATTGTATGTTAACATTGTTGTGATTATGTGTTATCATCTTGTGTGTGCTCGAAGCGTGTGATAAGGGTAAGCCACCGTAAATTCATTTAGCCGTGTCAGACGGTATACTGTGAATACATTGAAATCATATGTTCTTATTAGAATAATGTTTTTTAATTAACACCCACAGATTATCATAATTAGGCCAAATTTTCAAAGTCATAAATAACACTTCGATCGCGATTTTTGATAAAACTTTTATTTGACATTGATGTGCTAACAGTATTATTATGTTTAAGTTATTTATTTGGTTAGTACCCGTGATATGGCGATGATTTCATTATCTACTTGTTGGATTCCTATAAGTTTTTATATGTTAATGTTAAATCTTTTTATTTAAATAACAAAACTTTTTATTATTTGTATAATAAGTTATTTAGTTAATTATTTTTCGGTGTTGATGACCTGTTCAAAATAATTTAAATCATTTAATAAACAAAAAACAATTATTCATAATTTTAAAAGTAAGGTTATGTAAGTACATAATATCAAGATTGTGTTGGTAAATAAAGTTTAACAACTTACCAAAATTTACTTACTTTATTTACACTTATTTTGCACTAAAACTTCTATATTTTAAGTGTGTACATATTTCTTAAATATTTATGCAGTCCATTAAAATAATAAAACTAAAAACACCATTGCACGGGTCATCTTGATTAATAATAATTAATAGTAGGGGAGGCCAAGAGGGGGATTTTGGGATTTACTCGAGCGCGTCAGATTACTATAAGGGACGTTACCTTAGCTATTATAGTCAATATGAGCAGTTATGGTTGGTGGGTGCGCTCAGGGAAAATTGAATAATCCATATGTATGGTTATTATATATATGGATTATTCAAATCGCTGGAAAATTTGAATAATCCATAATTCCCTAAGGTTGAGCTCGAATCGTCAGATTAGCGAAATGGGGACTTCTTATATTGTAATTAACCCCCCCATATATTAATCTGACGCGCTCGAATAATATTACTTTAATTTTTTACCCTTTCTTCATAGCGATTAAATCGCCACTTAAATCGTCAGATTAACGTATACTTTTTTTCAGTGACGTCCTGGAGCATGCAAAATATCAATATCTAACGCGCTTGAGTATATCCAAGCCAATTTTTTTCTTTTTTAAATTAAAAAAAATCAAAAAACCCTTCCCCACCGCTAAAAGTGAAAACATTATAGGACCTTTTTTTCTCGCTATGGTCTAATCTACCAATTCTAATAGGTTCCCGTGACGCTCGAGTAAATCCACATTTAGCATCCTGGGCTCCCCTACTTATAGATTAATTTTTGTGATGACATGAACTAGTTACAACTGCAGTTCTTTTTATAAAAGAATTTCGGCCAATAGCTTAGCATTCCAATTTTAAAAACAGGATGTCATTATATTTGTGATAGTCAAATATGAACTTTCCTACATACTCATTTTCCTTTTTATGATCTCCAGCAACTCGTTTTATAATTTGTATCAAGATTTCATAAAAATATAAATCTATATTATACAATCTATGTTTGACTAGGAATGTACTACTTAAGATAATATTTAGATGACAATTATATGAGTTTTTAATATAACTGAATTAATAATAAAATTAAATTTTAAATATTTAATACACTTATCTCCTCCTTGGTACAGTGGTTGACGTGTGAGCATAGAACCAAGGGTCCAAAAACTAATACTTACACTTATTTAACATTTATTGGTATTCTTATTAATATTCACTCTGGTCCAGATGCTAGAACTCAAGACTGAATATTTTGCAGAACACTTACCGTAGACTCCTTAACAAATAAATTTCATATTCTTTGTAACTTATAATGACAAAGCTTGACGCCCCTTATTAAAGCCATTCTTGTATGGGAAATTTATATACTTACAGGTCTAGGGCTACATAGAGACAAAATATATTTTCTTTTAAATTGATATAGTGTGCCCATACATTGAATATATATCTGTCTCCTGCACCATTTCTCAATACTTACGTTCAAAATATTTTAATTTCAATCAAATGTTATACCAATTATTGGTTTTTGAGAAGGACGCTTATAAAATGAAATATTCAGTGGGAGTTTATGTTGCAAAGAATATAAGTATTCTAATAAAAATATATATAGATATTGTATTGGAATATGCAAGAAAACCAAGAAGGAAATTAACCTTACCTCTAGCAGAAAAGACAATAACGGGTATTTGTAGTATCTTTTCAGAAGCGAGCGCTAACTTATTAGCAAAAAACCAGTTAATTAGATGGATTACAGTCCATACCATAAACAAATTTATCTTTACTAATATTATAAAGAGGAAAGATTTGTATAAATAAGTACATATATGTTTGTAATGAATTGGCTCAAAATGTACAGAAGGAATTTGGATGAAATATTACAATAATAGTTTATACATTTGATAAAACACATAAGCAATAGAAATATTTAAGTCTGCGGGTACATACGAGGGTGAAACTGCGGCACAACTAGTTTGTAAAATATATCTGCGTTTTTAAAGTTTCAAAGGTAGTTTTATAATATGTTAATTGTTAGAATTGTTTAAATCTTTCTTTCTTAAAAGTCAATTTGTTGAATCTATAATCTACTAGCAGTGCATCCTGGCTTCATCTGTTGTTATTTACTTTTTCTGTCCATAAGAACCATCCCCATACTTCAAAGAATGTTATAAAAAAATTAATAAGGAAATTGGTTCAGCCGTTCTCGAGTTTTGTTGTTACCAACACATTTGTCGGTTCATTTTTATTATATAACTAGATTAAGTATAATAGAAAGTTATTCAAGTTAAAACTTATCCAACAATATCTTATAAAGATAAAAACTTTTCTGAACTATTACTAATTAAGCTGTTTGAATCTTAGTTTGAATGATGTTATCAGAAACAGCTGTTTAAAAAATCTTTGTCAGTTGGACAATCTCTTAACATTTTAATAATATATTGGGTACTCACATTAATTTATAAGTTTGAGCCATTGAGATAATATTACTACGTATGGAGGAGACACCACGAACAAAATCTGTGCGCCATTTTTTTGCTCTAACTAAGTTTTAAAAATTATTATTTAGTTAGGTACTTAACGATGAAAGTTATTCCTTTGCACTTTTCCGTATTACTTATTTGTATTATTTGTGCAATATCGTAACACACACGAAGGCATGTTTGATGCGTTTCACTTTAAAACCATTAAAAAATACCGCTCAACATACGTCACATGACGTATGTTGAGTGGAACATAAGTGATGTAGGCGGTGTCGTCTCCTATTAATATTATCTCAATGGTTTGAGCGGTGATTTTTGTTTCCTTGTTATTTCTTCTACATGTATTGAATCCTTGTAGTTACAGTTAATCCATCCAAAGTTGTTATAAGTCTATTCAAATATCTTTTCTCAAGATACTGGGATAATTTTCGATTCACACATAAAATGGTGTTCATAAGATTGTACATTTTATGGATAGTAAAAAAAAAAAAAGATTCTTCTTTGTTTATGGCCCCACAATATGATTTTTAGTTCAATTAAAATTTGTTCACTGTAGGTATATGTATTTTCAATATTTCAACTTACCTACATTACAAAATATGATAATATTTAGTACAACCATGTACATAACATGGGTTTTGGAGAAAAATTGAAAATATTGCAATGAAAATAATAAATTCTAGTCTAGAGTCTAGACTATAGTTTATTTTGAATGTGGAATGAACTATTCCATATTCAAAATTAATTTTTCATTCTCTCTTATTCTATTCAATTGATAATAAATTGTTGGCCGAGTATGAATTAGTTAATAGCATGGACGTATAAAAAAAGACGGACGGTATATCGCCTAAACATTGAGTGAAGCCTAGTAATGGCGGCGAAACATCCATGTGTGTGTGCCATGTTGCCATGGCAACAGCTGTCCTGATGACAATGGCGGCTGTATTTTTTTCTATAAATTTTGCCGTAATAATTTTGTCATTAAAACATAAAAGAAATAACTTGCTTCCCTGTGGAATGTAATCCCTTGTGTTTTGTTATTTAAAATTGTACTGTTGCGACACCACTTAACCACGCAAGACGGCATTTTAAATATTTTTTGTGAAACAGTGACGCAGTTAATCAGTCGGTAGTTCACGACGTAATGGCGGTCGACTAGCTTACTATGGTGAGAGTGTGTGCGTGTTTATTGTCTTTACACGATCGCTAGCTTACTATGGTGGCTTCACGTTGTTTGTTCGTAATACGGCGTCCGTCTTTTTTTATACGTCCATGGTTAATAGGTTTTTTGGTACTTGGATAGAGAATATTGAAATAATGTGGTGACTCTTCATTAACATTTCTACCATCCAACATTCATATTTCACAGTTTGTCTGAATTTTTATAGATTTATTATTATGTGATTTAAATTTAAATCAAAACATTCTTGTGAGATGCTTGTGAGCATATTTATTCTGAGTAAGAAGCTTAAAAAAAGCCTCGGATACAAAGCAACAACAAAATTATGATTTTTGGATTATTGTCTATATGGTAAGTGGTAATATTATCAAAATTTATATAAGCGTTTGTGCGGGTGACAATGTTGGGTGGGCTGTCAGTTAGGCGTATACCTTGGGTATACCTACTCAAAGAGTTTTTAAGAATATTTTAATAAAAATTCGTATGGAATTTTATACATATATAAGTTTTTCGTAGTCATTGTACCTCCAATTATATGCTTAGTACACCGACGGTGGGACACTGTATACCTGTGTCTCATAGGGTTACAAACTTACAAGTTTTATCATGCAATTTTATAATGAGCAAACAAAAATGAAATCACGTTTGTTAGCGCTGCGAGATCTCATAAACATCTCTATATAGATACTGCATACTAATTGTTCTAATGAAACCTAACCACTTCGCCCGGCCACTAATTAATTATGCGAGCTAACGAGGTGTGTTCACATGATGGACCTTATGGTTCTTGTTACATCGTCTTGTGTATTTGCTTTGTTCATTTTGTTACTTCGTACATAAATGGGTAAATTAAAACAATATGGTTCGCAGTTCTAGTATCATTTCGAGTTGTTCATATTATTTGATTTATGTAATATGATAAAGTAGCTTTCGCCCGCGACACAGTAGTCACAGGAATTTCCAACTAGAAAGAGATGTTTCCCCCTGATAAAAAGCAGCCTATGTCATTCTCTAGCCTCCTGACTGTCACCAGACGCAAAACTCATATGTCACAAGACAAACAAACGAACACACTTTGCATTAGTAAGGATGAATTTTTTCTCGTGACCACGTATGCGTTGGGCAGTATCCAGCATCCTGGATTTATTTATTTAGTCTTTATGTCCTTTAACTTTGATGTGTCCCTCTTCTATCCAAATGAATGTTAACCGCGAATCCTGGTACATACATATTACATAGATAACGAAAAATCCGTTATTTTTGTCGCCAAACGCGTTGTCTGAAATAATTAATTCTTATATTTAAGTGAAAAAATAAAATAATACTGTAGGTACCTTATTACTACCTTACTTTACCTTACCTTATGATATACTAGCTTTCCGCCCGCGGCTTCGCCCGCGTTTTCAGAGAAAAACCCGTCCCCGTAGGATTTCCGGGATAAAACCTATCCTATGTCCTTTCTCGGGTATCAAAATATCTCTATACCAAATTTCATGCAAATTGGTTTAGTAGTTCAGGCGTGATTGAGTAACAGACAGACAGACAGAGTTACTTTCGCATTTATAATATTAGTATGGATTATGTACACGTAGGTCAGGTGTACAATGTACATGAAGAATAAGAATCGATAGAACGAAGGGTGACTGAAATATCACTTTCAAGATCTTCTTGGAAAAGCGTCTTCCACAAACAGCTGTATTCCAATAAGAATATCTATTGTTATTTATACATAGTGCGTTGAAAATTACTTTAAAAGAAGCAATTACAAGAGCTTTTCTCAGCTCTTTTCTGTAGAAGTTGTATATTTTTATGAGTTCAAACTTTTAAGTGCCTGAAACAGCGACTAACATTAATTAACATAGTCCCTTGTGTTTCGTGTTTATTTTGTTTTTCTTCAGGTTTGTTTTGTACCGAGAAATACTTCGATTGTTATCTTACTTATTGTTCCTTATTCAAATAAGATAATCTGTGAATCTCTGTGTTCCTTTTTACGTTAAGTTCTTTTTGTTTATCATTTTAATTGTGTTAAACATAAGAAATTATAAATTTTAGTGTTGTTGTTAATGTTGTAACTATTAAAAATAAAAATCTATACTTAATAATATTATTTTAAGATTATAAAACTGAAGAATTTGTTTGTTTGTTTGAACGCGCTAATCTCAGGAACTACATACAGGTCCGATTTGAAAAATTCTTTCGGTATTAGATAGCCTATTGATCGAGGTAGGCTGTAGGCTATATACCTATTATCATCATGCTAAGACCAACAGTAGCGAAGCAATGCGGGTAAAACCGCGGGGCACAGCTAGTATTTAATAAACGCAAATAATTATTGGTATCATTTATAAATTACACAATGAGCACTGAGATGTCAACGGCCTTGTCAATTCATCGAGAGACAAGAAACATGATATAAGTTATGTGTTTTGAATCACAATAGTAATAATTGAAAACGGTTCTCAAAGACCTTTATATTAATGTCATCTCTTACAATACATTATTTTATATGTAGACAATAATCATGTAAGTAAGTAGGTATATTATTTTAAGTGTAGACAATATTTGAAGCCCTCTAGTTGTGGTATATAATCGTATTCCTGTACATTCCTTACACATATGTTATATACAGTGAAGAAAACCTTTTCTAGGTAGTAGGTATAAGCCATTGAACGATGATTTTAAATTTAGAAAGCAGTTGTGCTAATTGGGAAGGCAAATAAAGACTCAGGTGTTTAGATTTCATTCCTATTCATTACTACGACTGTAGTCTGTAACTAACGATGGATACACTATATTGCACGCCTCATAAGCGAAGCGTTGAGGTGGGTACTACTGTCACTTCGCGCAAAACATCTGATTTTTCAAACTTAAAATGTCTTTATGTATCATACATTGCACTTGTAAGATAATACATACACACACATATTAAGAAAAAATACTATTTTTAACATTCATGATATTTTTGATGTCATTTTTGTTATTTAAACTAGTTAAAAAACAGTTTAAAAAAGTTCTGTCTTGGACGTCCGTGTGTCTGTATGTGCGGAGGATTTTCTTGTTAACACGATAGCGACCGAAATACTTTACTAATCGAGTCTTTTTTTCTATCTTACGCTTGAGTATGCTCAGGAATAGAACCCTTTCATTTTTCAGGGTCTGATTCGATGTGGTTTAATTGTTATTAAATAAACAAAAAAAATAATAATTAATAAATAATTTTTAAAAAAAAATTATGAGGCGTGCACTTTTGGATTTTCCAAACTATTTATAATATTAAGTTACTGCTAACGTTACAAGAGTTTATTAGAGCCAGTTTCACGACTTGCCAGTTTCACACTATTAACGTCTCGAGCACTTTTTCACTTACACTTTCATACACATGTTCTTGTAACTGATTGATAAACTAATCAAAAATATCCAGAAGTTCTTTTTTAATTAGAGTTCCCGTCACAATAAGGCAGTATCACAATAACGATCGTTTTAGGTATAAGCGATCCATTCAATAAAACTGTCATTACGTGTTTCTAATAATTCATTCAATCTTTCACTCGAGTAAGCGCCTTTTACACGCGTAATCTCATTTTTAATTTGTATGAAACCTGCCATCTGCTGTCTTATTGCTTATAAGTTATAACATATTAGGTAGGTACTGTCTCTTCGTAGCAATCTTTATAAGTGCCGTGAATAGCAACCTCCTACGATGTATTGGATAATATTGTTGAAATATGCTTTTTGATTAGATGTTTTTTTATAGATACTAAGCTGTATTAATCCTATTAATAAATAAGTGGGTAGCAAATAGGAATCCGACGTTTGTCACTTTGTGGTTCATTTATGTAAACGACTTGAATAATAAATAACCTAAATTCAAATTCAAATTCAAATTCAAATTTCATTTATTTACAAGAATGTAGTTACAAAAAAGGTGTTATTACAATGTTAACGCGCTAATACATTCTACCCATTTTCTGGGTGTGCAAATATTTAAATGGAAATAAGTTAAATTACACTACACCAACACTACACAAATTCTTCGCGTCACTAATCACTATTGTTAAACGTCACTAATTCTTCCTTGTCACAGATTCCGCAATGTAATAAGTTCTTGAATATCATAAAATTGTTTCTCCATTAACCATTTCGTCAGTTTCTTCTTAAATATATTTACTGGGAGATCCTTAAAGTTATCCGGTATTTTATTATATATTGTAATAGTCATAAATATCACACTATTTTTTGCTTGATTTATTCTACATGTTGGAAAGTGCAGTTTATTTTGATACCTCGTTAACATATGCGAATTTACTTCTCCTTTCTTTTTAAAATATTCTGGGTGGTATTTAACAAATAAACATACTTCTCTTATATATATGCAGGTCAGTGTAAGGATACGTAATTTACCGAACATTGGTTTGCAACTGTCCCTTTGATGTAATCCGCACAGGGCTCGGATACATTTCTTTTGTGCCACAAATACTTTCCGCACCTCGCAAGACTGTCCCCAAAGAATTATTCCGTAAGATAGTATCGACGATATATATGCATGGTAGGCATTTATTGCAGCATTCATAGATACAGTATCTCTTAGGCGACGTAATACATAAACGAAACGATTTATCCTATCACAAATATATTCAATATGACTGTCCCATTTTAGACCTTCGTCTACCAGAACACCTAAGAATTTATGGTGTTTTACCTGTTCGATTACTTGATCATTACATTTTATATCTAGATTAATTTTGGTGCAATTCTTTGTATAATATTGAATTATTTTTGTTTTTACTAAGTTTATTTTCAGATTATTATTTTGTAACCATTTTACTATATTATGTAATGCTGTATTTATATCTCTCTCATATGTATTTTTATCCGTGCATTTAACAATAAGGGTAGTGTCGTCTGCGAATAAAACTGTTTTGTGTTTCACTGATCTCGGTAAATCGTTAATATACAGGGTGTACCAAAAAGTAGTGATGAACGGAAGCTGAGAGGTAGAGGACCTAGAGGGCTATCCGAATCACCCCCATGTATGTTATGCGATTTTTCGTATTTTCGGAGTTATGACGTCTTTTTCAATTTTTCACCTATCGCCGAGTACGATGATATTTTCACTCATGCTGACGTCAATGATTGCGGAAAATGCTTGATTTTTTTTGTGTGCTAAGCTAAAAGATAGGCCAATTCAGTATGGTAACATTTACTATCGTTAGATCTTTGAATGGAATAAAAAAAAGAATTAAATGGCAAGAAAGATAAAATTACCCAGTATGTTCACCACTTCAAGGGCCCGTAAAAAAATAAAATCACATAAAAAAAGTTTTCCGTTTGACTTTTAAAAACTTGCTCTATCTACCAGATAGCTACCCTGAAAATTTCATTTTATTATTCAGAAGGCTTCAATCGAAAAATTTTAATCTAAATGTGGTAAGTGCAAAAATTGAATTAACATGATGATCATTAAAACCAATAAATAGGTGTTTAATTACCAGAAATTTTTAAAATAACCCCGCTGTTGCTCAATGCAAGTGCGACATCACCGTAAAAAGTTGTCTTTTAAATGTCTGAATGCCCTTTTATCATTTTTAATGGTTTCTTCCGCTACTATGAATTTCCGGGTTATTTCGTCCAAATTGTGGCATTCTCTCAAGTAGCCGAGGTCTTTTTAGTATTCCCATTGAAACAAATCAATGGGGTTTAGGTCGAGGGACCGTGGAGGCCAGGCTTTAAGGCAGGCGTCACCGGCGCATGCGCAGGCTGCAACGACCAATCCATGTTTCAGGGTATCTTTGCCCTTTAGCCTGGCCTGCACGGTCCCCGGACATAAACCCTATTGATTTTTTTCCGTGGGGATACTACAAAGACGAGAGACTGCCACAATTTGGACGAAATAACCCGGAAATTCATAGTAGCAGAAGAAACCATTAAAAATGATAAAAGGGCATTCAGACATTTAAAAGACAACTTTTTACGGTGATGTCGCACTTGCATTGATCAACAGCGGGGTTATTTTAAAAATTTCTGGTAATTAAACACCTATTTATTGGTTTTAATGATCATCATGTTAATTCATTTTTTGCACTTACCACATTTAGATTTAAATTTTTCGATTGAAGCCTTCTGAATAATAAAATGAAATTTTCAGGGTAGCTATCTGGTAGATAGAGCAAGTTTTTAAAAGTCAAACGGAAAACTTTTTTTATGTGATTTTATTTTTTTACGGGCCCTTGAAGTGGTGAACATACTGGGTAATTTTATCTTTCTTGCCATTTAATTCTTTTTTTTATTCCATTCAAAGATCTAACGATAGTAAATGTTACCATACTGAATTGGCCTATCTTTCAGCTTAGCACACAAAAAAAATCAAGCATCTTCCGCAATCATTGACGTCAGCATGAGTGAAAATATCATCGTACTCGGCGATAGGTGAAAAATTGAAAAAAACGTCATAACTCCGAAAATACGAAAAATCGCATAACATACATGGGGGTGATTCGGATAGCCCTCTAGGTCCTCTACCTCTCAGCTTCCGTTCATCACTACTTTTTGGTACACCCTGTATAAGAGGAATAAAAATGGGCCGAGCACACTTCCTTGTGGTACACCTGATTTATTAACTTTTTTCTCTGACCTATATGAATTTCGTGTTTGATTTATTATTTTATGAATCTCATTAAGTTCCCGATAATATACCCTCATTACTCAAGTCGAATAATTTTCATGCTATTTTGGTCCGAGGATCTACCTAGATTTTTAATAATATTAAAATTAATTTGTTGTTGTATTTTGTAGAACTTTGTTGTTTCCAATTGTGCGTTCCATTTCACACGTGTGCCAATGTCTAATTCTAAACATCGATATTGCTAAAAGAGCCCTGACCAAAGGTAATAACTTCATGAGCAGCTATTGCGATGGGCTATTATTATTCTGAAACATGCGACTTTCAGAAGATAAATATTTCACGAGTCCGTCTTCTCATTAAAAATTGAACGTGACGTAGTGACTAGGGACCTTAACCCTTCGTTATTGGCCTAAAAGGCTGTCAGCATTTTGCCATTATTAGATATTGCCATTGCTCAATAAAAATACCAGCTTATACTACAGATATAGCATACTCAATTTTCTGTTATTTGGGTCTATATAGTTAGAGACTGAAAAGAAGATTTTTGTTTTCTTATTAAAAGGCGTCGTTAACGATGAAGTGATGCGTTTACTTCAAGCATCGGATGGAAAGGAGTGCCAAAGTAAAAAATAATAAAGAAGTTTAGAAGTTAGCAATAAATGTATAAACGAATACGGTATGAATGTTTCCATAAAAGGTACCTACTGAAAGTCCTGCAGTGCCTAGGACTTAAATCGGTATGAATAGCTATCGCTCTTTGAATAGCCTGTCATGTAGTATTTGTATTCTCTTTGATAGCCTGTGTCAAAAAATGTAAGTACATCTACGTTGAGTTGCTAGTTTTTTCAATGTTAATTTAAATTAACAATGTTAAAATAAATAATTTAAATAAAAATTCATACAAAAATGACCAAACATAAACATTGTTTTATGATAATCATGGCAGATGGCACAAAGTCGAATGAAACATTTTTATTACTTCAATAAAGGTTATTTTTACATAATCAAATAATTTCTACTATTGTTAGCGTTTGTGTGCTCTGTGCACATCGGTTAAATACAAATTCTGCTAGATGATGTTAAAAATCCGGTCTTAATAGGAACCCAAACTGAAGGTACTCAAGAAATGAAACCACTATTCGTATATAGTGTTATCAAATAAGCCATAGGGCATTATTAGGTCAAGAATATCTCCCCCCAACGGTCCAGGCCTTGTCGCGGCGGAGGGGCTCAGTAGCTCAGAGTTATGGCCCTCTGAGTGAAGCGAAATTGGACCAGCGATGGGGCTGAACGGCTGGTTTAGAGTCGGGGAGATTCGACCGGCCCGACGGCCAGGGCTAGGTGTGGCCCAGCGGCCGCTGTGTGCGGCGTGGGATGGCGGCCAGAGGTCGTGGCTTGGCGGACCCCGTGTCCACTAGGCAAAGGTGGCGCTGAACGGCAGTTGGGGTTGGAAAGCCTCGACTGACCCAACGGCAGAGGTCCTGTTTGTGGGCCAGAGAGGAGCCGGCTTTTATGCGGCGGTGGATGGTGGCCAGAGGTCGCGGCGCGGCGGGCTCGCTGGTTTAGCAAGCCACGCCGTGCAGCGGAGGGCGGGATCCCGACGCGTCATTGTGATGACGCGCGGAGACTCCTGCAGAGAGGTGTGGGGCGGCGGCCGCTGTAAAACGGCCGTCTGCCAACTCGTAATCCGGTCCGTGGGGCCGGACCGAGGGCCGCCACCTCTGGTGAGGTGGGGGCTGCGAGGTAATCTCTATAAAAGTGCGCCGGAGGGTCCCCCGACGTGTATTTCACACATCGGAGGACCTTCCGGCGTGCACCCTCCGGCCGGACGATGATGGGGTCGGGGGTTCGGGGGAACGCGGATGATGGAGCGGGGAAAGATCCATTGTCTGCGCGTTGGTGGCGTAAGCCTTCGTTCCAGCAGCCGCCAGCGAGGGGGGTTCTAGTGGTGGGCCTGGAAACGGGCATCTGCTGGGCGGGACACGCGGTAGAGTCGTAACCGTTCCCGCAGTTCCGTCCAAAGCAGCGCGATGGAACAGAGTGGGGTTTTAGTCGGTAGAAATCCGACATAACCACGGCTCCATCCCCGGGAGCCGGGGGTATCTAAGAAGATTTCCCCACTATAAAAAAAAAAAAAAAAAAAAAAAGGTCAAGAATATCTTCTCCCGAAGAATGTGTCTATAGACTGAAAATCAATCTGGACACTCGTCAACTCGCATTCCCAACAGCGGATTATGAATGAGTATCTCCATATTTTCAAAGCTTTCATCTACGGAAACAACGCATTTTTCCATTTGTTGATATTCCGTAGCTACATAAAAATAATGAATAGCCCGCATGCGTGTGATACGTTACATGAAAGAGGTGTAGTAAAAAAACAAACAGTAAAAACTAAATAAAGCTTCAGCCATTATTCATTTGCAAATACATGGAATTGTCCGTTCCATGCTAGTGTTTGTTCTGCTCTCAGAGGATGTGGAAAGTGTTCGAATATTATGTTAAAGTGTGTACAAAGTGCTATAAAAGTTCTGGGGTTATCAAAAATAATCTGCTTATCGTATATCAGATCTACGTTCACTTTTTATTCGTAACTTGTTTGAATTATCTTACAAGTCTGTTATTGGATATTTTTTCGATCGAAAAAAAGCACCTTTACCTAGTTGTTTTAATGTTATTACAAATTGTATCATAGAAGTAGTCTAGCTTAACTATAATTTATTCATGTAGCATATAAACCAAATATGAAATAACAATCCGCTATCACAATATCCTATGTTATTTTCACCCAGTTGAGTTCACCACGAACACCTTGAAACTCAAACAATTTCAATTACCGTAACCACAGAACATATACCGTAACTTTATAATTACGAGCGTAGGGCCGGTAACAATCCCTATACCACAAAATTTGGGCGAGATTGTCGATCAACTCGAACGCTTGAGATTGTATCAAATATCCTCGTTACAGAGTTACGTGAGCGAATTTAAAGCAGAGCCTTATCTCGCTACTCTAGTACCGTTTTGGGTATAAATGATCAGAATAAATGTCTTTATCTCGTTAAAAGAAAACAAGACCATGAACAACTTCTGTCGGTCTCATGAAAGTTTATTTGAGCGAATTGAAAGCAGAAAGGCTTGTCTTGCTACACTAGTAGGTACAGTTTTCATTAGGATACACAAAGCTATACCTTCCTGATGATCTGATAAATGTTTGAGTTTGAGTTTGAGTTTGATCTGTAATTCGTTAAAAGAATGCAGAACTATAAAACAATAAGACGGTAGCATTTGTCGATTAGAAATTACTTCAAATTCCACTAAATTGATAAATTCCTGATTTTCAGTTGATGTTTTGTATATAGTCCATTGAATGAGTCCCTCCAAGGGGGGTCTAGAGTGCGTGAGTTAGTAACGTAAGATGTTTCTTCGGAAACATGTCAAGAGTCCCTAGGTAATAAACATTCTAAAACCCCGGGACACTAGGAGGAGCCCCGGAGTGGGGGGAGGGGGGAAAAGGTCCATTTTTTTCATTTTTCGCTTAAATCTCAAAAGCGGTACATGTTAGAGAAAAACTTTCAAGGAAAAGTTGAAAGGCCATAAAATTATCTACAAGTTGTACCTAGATCATTTTTTTCTATTCGCAGCCGTTTTCGAGCTACATCCCATGAAATGTGAAAAATTCGAAAGCTTTTTATTTTACCTTACTACTCTAATAAATTCAATACCTCCTAAACGCCTCCATGGTGGAATCTGTTTTTTTTATCAATGATAGACCTAATTATGAGCAATCTATCTGAACTGGTATCAAGTTGCACTTTTGAGTTTTTTGGAAGAAAAAAATAAAAAGATCAAGTTCAGTAACTCAAACTACCCTAATATCATAATATTTTGACAATCGATTCCTCCTAAAGGCTTCTATGGAGGAATGTGTTTATTTTACCAATTATAGACCAAATTAAGAGCAATCTATCAGTACCGGTCACAAGTTGCACATTTGAGTTTTTTGGAAGAAAAAAAATAAAAAGTTCTACTATCGTAACTACCCTAATAAAATTCAATTCCCCGTAAAAGCCTCCGTGGTGGAATCTGGTATTTTTATCAATGATAGACCTAATTATGAGCAATCTATCTGTACCGGTCACAAGTTGCACTTTTGAGTTTTTTGGAAGAAAAAAATAAAAAGATCAAGTTCAGTAACTCAAACTACCCTAATAATATAATATTTTGACAATCGATTCCTCCTAAAGGCTTCCATGGAGGAATCTGTTTATTTTACCAATTATAGACCTAATTAAGAGCAATCTATCAGTACCGGTCACAAGTTGCACATTTGAGTTTTTTGGAAGAAAAAAAATAAAAAGTTCAAGTATCGTAACTACCCTAATAAAATTCAATTCCCCGTAAAGGCCTCCGTGGTGGAATCTGGTATTTTTATCAATGATAGACCTAATTATGAGCAATCCATCTGTACCGGTCACAAGTTGCACTTTTGAGTTTTTTGGAAGAAAAAAATAAAAAGATCAAGTTCAGTAACTCAAACTACCCTAATATAATATTTTGACAATCGATTCCTCCTAAAGGCTTCCATGGAGGAATGTGTTTATTTTACCAATTACAGACCTAATTAAGAGCAATCTATCAGTACCGGTCACAAGTTGCACATTTGAGTTTTTTGGAAGAAAAAAAATAAAAAGATCAAGTTCAGTAACTCAAACTACCCTAATATAATATTTTGACAATCGATTCCTCCTAAAGGCTTCTATGGAGGAATGTGTTTATTTTACCAATTATAGACCTAATTAAGAGCAATCTATCAGTACCGGTCACAAGTTGCACATTTGAGTTTTTTGGAAGAAAAAAAATAAAAAGTTCAAGTATCGTAATTACCCTAATAAAATTCAATTCCCCGTAAAGGCCTCCGTGGTGGAATCTGGTATTTTTATCAATGATAGACCTAATTATGAGCAATCTATCTGTACCGGTCACAAGTTGCACTTTTGAGTTTTATGGAAGAAAAAATAAAAAGATCAAGTTCAGTAACTCAAACTACCCTAATATAATATTTTGACAATCGATTCCTCCTAAAGGCTTCCATGGAGGAATGTGTTTATTTTACCAATTATAGACCTAATTAAGAGCAATCTATCAGTACCGGTCACAAGTTGCATATTTGAGTTTTTTTGGAAGAAAGAAATATTTTTTGATCGTATGGGGAAATTGTTTGAGCCAAAATTATTTTTTACTGCGTGTAACTCAGAAACGGTAGGATATAGGAAAAAATGATATAGGTACAATTTGTAGATAATTTTATGGCCTCTCAACTTTTCCTTGAAAGTTTTTCTCTAACATGTACCGTTTTTGAGATTTAAGCGAAAAATGAAAAAAAATGGACCTTTTCCCCCCTCCTCCCACTCCGGGGCTCTTCCTAGTGTCCCGGGGTTTTAGTATGTTTATTACCTAGGGACTCTTGACATGTTTCCGAAGAAACATCTTACGTTACTAACTCACGCACTCTAGAACTTTTTATTCAATGGACTAATAGTATTCATTTATTTATGTTGTTAATTAGTGAATATGTAGGTTGTATCGATACCATCTTCAAATAAGGTAGCGAGGAACGCGTTCAGTCTGAATAAATTTATTAATTTAAAAATGAACAAAAAATGTCTGCACTCGACGGCATACAGTGAATAGCTACATTTTAATCTCGATGTCCGCGTCGTCGTGTCGTCGCCTACACTGTTTTATGCTATCTAACTAAGCAATACAATATCATTTTTAATAATGCTAAAAAAATATAAAAAGATTAAAAAAAACCTCCATGATCGAGTTTGTTTATATATAAATGTCCATTAATCGTTACAAATTGTAAAGTATTATATATCATACACAAACGATAAACTTCAATAGTAGGTAGTATTTAAATGTTTAACCTTTAACAAGTGCTTATGAATAGCGTTTATTTGAATAAAGAGCTTATTTTATGAATATTTATACAAACTGTAAAATTATTTCGTCTATGTTTATAATTATTTGTCTTGTTACATTTAAAATATTTTTGGTGGTACTAGCGAATCGTATGAACCCAATTGAATATTTCATTATTGGTGTTTTTATTTATTTATTCGTTATTTTAAGCCTGAATAATTATAAATTAAAATAATATGCAAGCGAAGCAGACATTCCAATTTGTAAATATCCAATACGTTGTATCCATTAACAATAATCTGTACCATTAAAATCGCTTATCTCAATGTTTTCCTGTTTGATTTAGCGGTACGTGTAACCATAATGCTGTTACACTAATGATGTCACTTTTACATTTAGGAAGTGCCAAATATTGAATTATTACTTAATATTTGGTTACTGATTGCGACTTTGTCCGCCCATTGTTTGGTGAAGAAAACTTTAAATACAGCGACAATTTTTTGTTATATCTATGAAAATAGATACTTCGATTTTATACTCATTCTCTACCTGCATATATACATTTATTTTATTTTATTAATTTATTTTATTTTATTAAAAATAATATATATTTATTTATTTTATTAAAACATTAAACAAACACCAATCATGATATTCATCTATACTTACTATATAATATTATATAGAGGAAAGGTTTGTGTGTATGTATGTATGTATGGTTTTCACGCATAAACTACTAGACCGATTTTGATGAAATTTGGCACAGATAATCTTTAGACCCTGAGAAAGAACATAGGTACATAACTACCTTTTATTGCGAAATATGTACCACGGGCGAAGCCGGGGCGGACCGCTAGTTATCTATATTTTTTCATTTTGTTGTGGCTTAGCATTCGTTTATTTAGTTAACCTTCCAACGGCACGCAAATAATAATATCCAAAACCATTAGCAACACCGTGAATAATATTAAGGAATTAATTTTAAATTAGATGACGCGACGCTGA